>NC_135326.1:7484001-7686149 GCF_048772815.1 Callospermophilus lateralis
GCGGCCGGCCGTAGGGACTGAACATGTGTCTGTTTTTGGTAGGTGTTCAGCATTGAGGAGTCTGGTGCTGCTCTGTGACACCAAGCCCTGTGTTCCGGGTCTCGTGCTAGAGGGCGGCCATCCACCTGGTCCAGCGGGCGGGACAGGATCCACAGGGTCTATAGCAGGGTGTCAGCTTTGGGACGCCTGTGGTACTCTCTTGGCTGAGGACCCACGACTTCCCGTCGCGGACTATATTCCTGTCAGTCACACGCCTCTTCAACACGGCCAGCCCGACTCTAGAAACCCAGCCATGCGGCAAAGAGCGAGTCATCAAACCGCCATGCCTTCTGCCCCTCAGCCCAGACAGTCGGGGTGTGTGGCTAAGCCAGGGACTTAGGGCAGAATAGACCTACACATGCACATTGGCGGGTGTTTACCTAGGAGTGTGCCTGCTGCATGTGTGTGTGGGTCTGTAGAATCGTGCACATGGCTCTCTGTGATGTACCTACCATCTATCTATCCATGTACCTACCATCTGTCTACCGTCTACCTACATATGCACAGCTATCTATCCATCCTTCTATGTACTCCACCTGTCTGTCTGTCTATCTACCTATGCATCCATCTATCTATCCATCCATCCATGTACTCTATCATCCATCCCTCCATCCATCCATCCACCCATCCATGTACTCTATCATCCATCCCTCCATCCATCCATCCACCCATCCATGTACTCTATCATCCATTCATCCATCCATCCATCCATCTATCCATGTACTCTATCATCCATCCATCCATCCATCCATCCATCCATCCATCCATGTACTCTATCGTCTATCCATCCATCCATCCATTCATCCATCCATCTATTCATGTACTCTATCATCTATTATCTCCCATTTAGCCATCCATCCATCCATCCATCCATCCATCCAAGTACTCTATTGTCTATCCATCCATCCATCCATCCATCCATGTACTCTATCATCCATCCATCCACCCATCCATCTATCCATGTACTCTATCATCCATCCATCCATCCATCCATGTACTCTATCATCTACCCATCCATCCATCCATCTATTCATGTACTGTATCATCTATTATCTCTCATTTATCCATCCATTCATCCATCCATCCATCCATCCATCCATCCATCCATGTACTCTATCATCCATTCATCCATCCATCCATCCATCCATCTATCCATGTACTCTATCATCTATCCATCCATCCATCCATCTATTCATGTACTGTATCATCTATTATCTCTCATTTATCCATCCATTCATCCATCCATCCATTCATGTACTCTATCATCCATTCATCCATCCATCCATCCATCCATCTATCCATGTACTCTATCATCCATCTATCCATCCATCCATGTACTCTATCATCTATCCATCCATCCATCCATCCATCCATCTATTCATGTACTGTATCATCTATTATCTCTCATTTATCCATCCATCCATCCATCCATCCATCTATTCATGTACTCTACCATCTATTATCTCCCATTTATCCATCCACCCATCCATCCATCCATCCATGTACTCTATCATCCATCCATCCATCCATCCATCCATCCATCCATATACTCTATCATCCACCCATCCATCCATCCATCCATCCATATACTCTATCGTCTATCCATCCATCCATCCATCCATCCATCCATGTACTCTATCATCCATCCATCCATCCATCCACCCATCCATCCATCCATCCATATACTCTATCATCCATCCATCCATCCATCCATCCATATACTCTATCATCCACCCATCCATCCATCCATCCATATACTCTATCGTCTATCCATCCATCCATCCATCCATCCATCCATGTACTCTATCATCCATCCATCCATCCATCCATCCATCCATCCATCCATCCATATACTCTATCATCCACCCATCCATCCATCCATCCATATACTCTATCGTCTATCCATCCATCCATCCATCCACCCATCTATTCGTGTACTCTAACATCTATTATCTCTCATCCATCATCCATCCATCCCTCCATCCATCATCCATCATCTATCCACCTATCCACATAGTCTATCATCTGTCTATGTATCCATGCCGCTATCTGTCTATCTACCTACCTACCACCCACTTATCACAATTTCCCTGGCCCCCCTTTTACAGATGAGAAAACTGAGTCTGGGAACTCAAGTGACGTGCCTCGGGAGACACGGGGAGTGATCTGAGATATTTTCCCTTGAGCAGAGACAGGATGCAACTCAACCCCCTTGTCCATATCCGACTCTGGGTCACAAGACTCCCGGGAGCTGTGGCCTCTAGTTTGATCAGTTGGACCCTAAATACTTAAAAATAAACAGCGAGAAGCCCCTGCATGCCCTGTGAGCCTCTCAGCCGAGCCCTGAGATCATGCAGGTTGGATTGTGATCAGGAGAAAAATACCCTCTGATGACTCTTCTTCTCTCTGAGGGTTTTCATTCCACGCAATCACGAGGCTGAAAGAATCACACTGGCTCCCGGAGATCAGTTCACAGACAGGGAGAGGTATCCATGGCGACGGGGAGGGCAGCCGCAGAGATCTCACCTTTCACCCTGGGATTCTCCCTCCGGGTGCAGCGGAGTCCAGCGTGCTGCAGCAGGGGGCTGGTGCCTGCTGGTGGACAGAGTGTGATGGGGATGCAGCCACAGCGCGCATGTCTGTCTCGCCCACGGCCACCTTGGTGTCAGCCTGGCGGAGCTGAGAGGTTGGCCGACACCCTGGGCCCACCAAAGCCCTACAGGTCTCCTATGTGACTCTCTATAAAGAGAAAATTCACTGCACCCTGGTCCACCCGAGGAGACGGCTGGGTTGCATGGGTTGGGGAGAAGTTCCCAGGGGCTGATTTGCTTCTCTGGGACTTAGAACTGATGCCAAGTAGGACTGGATTCTTCCTTTCATCTCCATGACCTTGAGCCTCTGATGTGGTGGCTGGACTTGAGTACGTCCCCTGTTTTAGCCAGCTCGTCCATTGCTGTGACCAAAAGACCCGACAAGAACAATTTTCGAGGGGGAAAAGTGATTCAGGGCTCATAGTTTCAGAGGTCTCAGTCCATGGCTGGCCGACTCCATGGCTCTGGCCCAAGGGGAGCAGAACAAGATGGCGGCAGGGCCTGGAGGAGGAGAGCAGCTCAGGACAGAGCACCAGGGAGCAGAGAGAGCTCTGTCACCAGGGACAGGACAGAGACCCCAAAGGCACAGCCCAGGGACCCCCTCCTCCAGCCACACCCACCTGCTGCAGCCACCACCCAGTGAGTCCATCCAAGTGGATTAATCCACTGAGTGGGCTAAGGCTCCCATAACCCAGCCATTCACACCTAAGCTTTCTTGCATTGTCTCACACATGAGGATTTGGGGTCACCTTATATTTAAACCACAACACCCCTCAAAAGCAAACCTTGGGTGCTCACAATTAGCTGTGTCTTTTCATCATTTTGGAACTGAACTGTATGCCTAGCCATTGGAGTGAGGATGATTTTCCCTGGCTCCCGGGGGGTACACACAACGTAGAACCAAATTCCTGGAAAGCTGGAGGCCCAGATGGTCACCTGCAATGTTGCACTCAGCTATTCATGACCAGGGAAGGCTCCCTGGTCGAGTGGACACAACGCTCAAGATGCAGGCGTTACGGGCCCCTTGCTCCATCCCGGGAGGGGGCTAGTGTCTGCATGCAGGAGAGCCACAGGCACCCGGCAGGACTTCCAGGGTTGGTGACTGCAGACGGCTGGGCAGAGAGCGGAATCCTGACTTCTGGATAAATAAGTCACTTGCTCGTTTGAGCTGGGTGGCCCTTAGTGACCTAGTCAGCTGCCAGTTATCACCTTAGTCACGCATTAGGGAGCGGAAGCCTGTGGCCTTGCACACCACTTCTTGGAGGACGTTGTCTACCTGGCTCTTTCCCCGGGGAGGAAGGTTGGTGGACTTGGGCTCACAGAGCTCAGAGTGTCCTGAGCCTCTGACAGGTAACTGGAACTGTTCGGGTGGTGGAACTGCTACTGTGTGGAGTTCCCTCCAAAATCCAGGTTGAAACTTTATCCCGAGGTCATATGTTAAGAGGTGGGGCGTTAGGAGGGGACAAAGTTAGAGGGCTCTGGGATGAACCACGAGAAGTGCACTTCTCTTGTTGGTAACTTTCCCCGTCTCAGGTGTTTCATTGCAGCAAGTGGCAAGAACGGGTATTTGAAACCTCATTGTTACCTTTTAATTCTTCCAAATGGGACCACAGCTCCCAGTAGGTGCTCAAAGGAGTACACCAACCTGAGAAGATTAAAATTTCCCTCTCCTCCAAGGCTCACTGTTTGCATTGGGAAGCTTCAAAATCCACTCCTCTACTTCTGCACAAACTGGTAATGATCTTTTTATGGACTACGTCGCCCTACTGTGATGCGCAGCATCATAACCTGTTCCTCTTCCTCCTGGCCTTTTGCTGTTACCCAGCTTCCTTCCATCTTGCTCTCCCCTCCATCCCTCCCCCCAACCCCCCTTCTAGTGACCTCCACTCCACTCTGTTTCCATGAGATGGACTTTTTCAGCTTCCGCATGAGCAAATACACGTGGCATTTGTCTTCCTCTCCCTGGCTTATTCCATGCACCGTGATGTCTTCCGGCCCCCATCCATGTCGCCACAAATGGCAGGATGTCATCCTTTTTAATGGCTGCATAATATTCCATCGTGCACATGTACCATATTTTCTTTTTCCTTTCATGCATCACGGGGCACGCTGGATGGTTTTGTACCTTGGCTATTGTAAACTGTGCTGCGGTGGACAGGGGCATGCAGGTATCTCTTCAGGATAAGGATTTCATTTCTCTTGGATCCACACCCCAGAGTGGGATACCTAGGTCTCATGGTGATTCTACTTGTAGTTAGTTTCAGAGCCGTTACACCAGTTTCCACAGTGGTCCTGCTAATGTCTGCATCCCACCAACAGCGTCTAAACCCGCTGCTGCTTCTCGGCATCCTTGCCAACATTTGTTCCTGTTTCCCCCTGGATATATCTTCTTTTGAGAACTGGCTATCCAGATCATTGGCCCATTTTAAAAATCGAATTATTACTGGGATAACTGAGTTCCTTGAGTTGATGACACATTCTGGATGTTCATCCTGCGTTGCACGAAGAGCTTGCAAACATTTTCTCTCATTGTGCAAATTTTCTCTTCACTCTCTTGATTATTCCCATTCACGTATAATTTCATTTTCTATTAAATCTTGATAAAGTGGGAGAATTTTTATTTTTAAGTTTATCTACAACAGGATCTGCCCTTTGTGGTGTATTGTTCTGTGGGTTTTGTTCAATGCATCGCCTTGTGTATCTGCCACGACTAGGGGGTAGAGCAGTTCCAGTGTCTCCAACAGTTTTTCCTGTTTCCCCTTTTTAACCAACTCTCTCCTCATCCTGCGCAGCCACTGATCCATTCTCCATTCCTCCAGTTTTCTCTTTTTTTAGAACATCATACAACTGGAATCAAGCAGTATGCAGCCTTTTGAGGTTGACTGTTTTCATGAAGCATTATGCCTTTGAGGCCCATCTGCATTGTTACACGTATCCACAGTTTTCCTTTTTTATGGCTGCATAGTATTCCAACACACCAGTAGGTCATAGTTGAAGAACATTTGAGCCATTTCTAGCTTCTTAGTTGCCATGAACTGCTACAAATGTGTACAGGTTTTTGTGTCACTGTAAGTTTTTTTTAAAAAACTTCTCTTGGATAAATACCCAGGAATAGTATTGCTGGGTTAAGCACTGCCTAGGTGTATGTTTAACTTGAGAAGAAACAAACTGTTTTATCATTATTATTTTTAAAGTTGTAGCCTTTTGAACAGACACAGTGGTATTTCACCGCAGTTTAAGATGGTGAAGGATCTTAGACGTTAGTGATTTGCACGCCTATTTGTGTTCTTTCTTAGTGTGGAGTTTTGAGGCTTCTTTCTGTATTCTGCACCTGAGGGCTCTGTCAGTTGCGGGGTTTGCAGACATTTTCTCCCGGTCTGTGTCTTTCCTTCTCTCCGAGGCAGGACTGCCGTCTTCTTTAGGAAGAGAGGGACAGGTTGGCAGCTTTGGTGGGTTCTGCCGTAAACGGTGTGTGTGTGGCGTTGCCTGAGTCGCCTGATTGATTCTGCCCTTCTGTTCCCTGCTCCGTGGAAGACGGGGCCTGGGGCGGGGAGTCTCTGAGGCTGTTTGCAGCCTGTGATTCTAAGAACCTGGTCCAAGCTCCTGCAGCTAAGGAGCGTCCGAGTTCGGCTAGAACCTGAGCTGCTCACGCGGATTTCTCCCTTGGTAACACCTTGGTGTTTATTAGGTTGTCCATTTACGCGGTTCAGAATTCAAAGAGGAGGAAAGACTATTGTGAGTCAGGGAACCAAATCGTCCCTGTCACAGACAGGCCTGTGTGCTTTCTTGTTGGGATCACCCAACAGCATGCAAATGTCCACAAACACGCTTTTGCCTGTCATACAGTGAGGGTGGGCGCTTCCTTTCTCAAGTGAATGTAGTATGACCGCTTTCTCCCCTCACTTCTGATGCAAATGCAAATTATTTTGGGGGGGACAAATTATTTATTTATTTATTTTTATTATTGGTTGTTCAAGACATTACAAAGCTCTTGACATATCATCTTTCATACATTTGATTCAAGTGGGTTGTGAACTCCCATTTTTACCCCGTATACAGATTGCAGAATCACATCGGTTTCACATCCACGTTTTTACCTATTGCCATCCTAGTGTCTGTTGTGTTCTGCTGCCTTTCCTATCCTCTACTATCCCCCCTCCCCTCCCCTCCCCTCTTCTCTCTCTACCCCCTCTACTGTAATTCATTTCTCTCTCTTGTTTTTTTCCCCTTTCCCCTCACTTCCTCTTGTATGTAATTTTGTATAACAATGAGGGTCTCCTTCCTTTACCATGCAATTTCCCTCTCTCTCCCTTTCCCTCCCACCTCATGTCTCTGTTTAATGGTAATCTTCTTTTCATGCTCTTCCTCCCTGCTCTGTTCTTAGTTGCTCTCATTATATCAAAGAAGACATTTGGCATTTGTTTTTAGGGATTGGCTAGCTTCACTTAGCATAATCTGCTCTAACTCCATCCATTTCCCTGCAAATGCCAGGATTTTGTCATTTTTTAGTGCTGAGTAATACTCCATTGTGTATAAATGCCACATTTTTTAATCCATTCATCTATTGAAGGGCATCTAGGTTGGTTCCACAGTCTAGCTATTGTGAATTGTGCTGCTGTGAACATAGGCAAATGCAAATTAAAGCCACACAAGGCTACATTCTCCCCCATAGGGCAACGTCCGTGTGGCTGAATACGTCTCCGTTGTCCTTCCTGGCTTGAGTCCTAACTCCAAGGACCTCTCTACTGATACAAGAGCAAGGATCCTATGGTTTCTTCAGTTTTAATTTCTTCAGACTTTTCCCAACATTTCATTGTAAAATTCCTGGAGCCTACGGAAATGTGGCAGAAATTTACACCGAACGACTATCTACCTTCCACTGGATTCCACCTCCAACATTTTTCTCTTCCTCCCTCCCTCCACATCTTTCTTTCTTCCTTTCTTTTTGGTAGCAAGGACTGAACCCAGAGGGGCGTAACCGCTGGACCACATCCCAGCCCTTTTTTATATTTTATTTCCCGACAGGGTCTCCCTGAGGTGCTCACAGCCTCACCAAGTTGCCCAGGCTGACCTTGAACTTGCCATCCTCCTGCCCCAGCCTCCTGAGCAGCTGGGAGTTCAGGCCACCTCTCCACACCCAGCTCCACCACTAGCGTTTATCAGCTTTGTCTCCACACACAGCCATCCTCCCCTCATCCCTCTATCTCGGTGCTAATCCACATGGGAGGCCTTGCGACATTTCTTTCTAAATATTTCAGCTTGCATGGCATCAGCTAAAGCTCAGCATTTAGCAATAGTCTGCTTGATTCTGAGACTAAATTGACTTACAGGGAAATGCACGAATCTCTGCTGTATTTTCACTGGGTTTAGACAAACGCAAACAGTGGTGTCACGTAATTCCCTATTAAGACCCAGAGCGTGACTCTGTTTTGCCTTTATTTATTGCTGTTTTTAAATGCTGCCTTGGTTTTAAAGATACCGCTTAACCTGGTTGGTGGGAGAAAGGTATCGATTTCTGAATACATCCATGCCAATATGATTTCTGAGATTTTTTTTTAATCTGGGAAAAGGGAGCGTTGGATTTGCAGACTCACCGTGAGAGAGATTTGGGTGCTCATTTTTGCAATACTGGGGATTGAACTCACGGACACTCCACCCCTGAGCCCCCTCCCCAGCCCTATTTTGCATTTTATTTAGAGACGGGGTCTCCCTGAGTTGCTTAGGGCCTCCCTTTTGCTGAGGCTGGCTTTGAACTCGCCATCCTCCTGCCTCAGCCTCCCGAGCCAGGTGGGCACCGCCATGCTTGGCCTCAGGTTGGTTCTTTTTAATGAGCAAGATACTGTGTTTGTCTCTCCTGGGAAATAGTCGCCTGCTGTGGAAAGTCTCCTGTTGGTCTGCCCGTCAGCTTTTCAATCTGCTGATTTCTGGGATAAGTTTTGCAAATGAATGGATTCCTAACCACTGGGACGTCAAGAGAGCTAATGGGCTATGACCGCAGTTTTGATCTCTGCCCAGTTTTCTAACCAACCCCAAGAGGGAAGCCTCACAGGCAGCTCCGTTGTGGCTGATCTGATGACATTTCTTGGGGGCCTTTGTTGATTTCCCATCAGCGCAGTGGTGAGGTGCCTTTTGAATTAAATCACTTTGAGAGAACCACTTATTGAAATGTGATTTTATATTTTCCGGTACACATTTACAGAAGCAAAAAAGAGGAGATAAGATCCCTTTCAATAATATATCCTGTCTAGTCCATTATACTCAATTTGTCATCTTTTCCAGGTCGAATCATTATTAAATATCAAAGTATTCTACATCTTTTTACCTTGTTGGGGCTGACGCCTGCCGGGCACTTACTTACGGCGCACATCAACTGGCACACGTCACATTTCAAGCGCTCAGTTGACACATGGGGTCAGTGGCTGCTGCACAGGTCAGCAGAGAACTAGAAATCAGACCTTTCAACTTTCTATAAGCAGGATTTCCGACCACGACACTTGGCATCTTGAGCCGGGCAATTCTTTACGATGGAGCTTGCAGATGCATGGGCTGACGGCTCTGATGGAGTCGTAGCTCCTGGGCTTGATTTGGACAGGTACCTCTCCGTCAGCGGAGATGATTAAAATTAGTTTTATTTTATTTTATTTTTAAACAAGGAAAAGTGGGGAAAGAGAAAATGTCAGCAGAGCGGTCAGTAGTAATGCTTCACCAAGTGAGTTACTATTTTGCAATCATTCCCCCAACAGGCATTTATTGAGTGTTTGCTGTATGCGAGGCACCAGTGTGAAGACCCAGGGCACAAAGGTGAGCCAGAAGGATGGCGTCTGCCCTTGCAGAGATTACCAACAGATAAATGCTCAACAGGTGCCATGTTGGGAGAAACACAGGGGCCCTGAGGACGCACGGGCAGGGCTGGGCTTGTCACTCCCTGGGCTGCACGGGTCTGGAGACTTGTAGGATTTCATGGATGAGAAGAATGATTCCGAGTCTCCTTGGCCGGTAACAGGGGTGAGCTCCTGGCTTAAGACATAAGGAGGGGTCCGCGAGATAGAGGGAAGGCATGCGTGAAACTCAGAAATTAGACAAAGTATGATGTTTGCGGAAAAACCAAAGCTTAGTTCTGCAGCTCACAGGAGGGAAAGACTCCCCAGGAGCCAGTTTCTGTTGTGCTGCTGGGTCAGATTGTTCGATGGATATTTTCTTTCCCTCATATCGGTTAGTTTTTCATTCCAGTGACCAAAATACCTGACAAACACAGCTTAGAGCAGGAAAGGTTTATTCGGGGGTTCGTGGTTTCTGAGGTCCAGTCCCTGGTGGCCGACTCCATGGCTCTGGCCCAAGGGGAGCAGAACAAGATGGCGGCAGGGCCTGGAGGAGGAGAGCAGCTCAGGACAGGGCACCAGGGAGCAGAGAGAGCTCTGTCACCAGGGACAGGACAGAGAGCCCAAAGGCACAGCCCAGGGACCCCCTGCTCCAGCCACACCCCACCTGCTGCAGTCACCACCCAGTGGGTCCATCCAAGTGGATTAATGCACTATTAGTCTACACCCAGGGAGTCCATTTAAGCCAGGATGGACTGACTAAGTCATAGCTCTCATAACCCAATCATTTCTCCTGTGAATGTTCCTGTATTAACAGGAGTATTTTGGGGGTCACCTCCTATCGGAACCACAACACTAGGAAATCCTTTACCTCCAGTCTGACCTGTTTTTAGGATAAACTTTAATTCTGTTGGCAAAATTTCATTGGCAAAAATCACATTAAGAATGGTTCCTTAAGTCGGTAAGCAAGGATTCGACCTTAGCTAATGGGCCCATACACCCCGCATTGAGGAAATACTGTGTTCAGATTTACCCAGTGGTGGTTCTGATGCTAAACTGTAAAGGAACAACACAACTATAATAACTAATAACCAACATTCATCTGAAACCCAAAAGGAGTGAGATTGGTGGTGGATTGGCCCGTCTCTGAGTCGCTGCGATTTCTAACGTCACGGAAGCCCTTTCTGATCAGATAGCAGCCCTCTTGCTGTCTAAGATGATCTAGTTTCTACCAGACTGGCTGTTTTGTTGTTGTTGTTAAAAATCACCGCATTTTAAATAAAAACATTTAAGTAAAAGTGTGAACTATTAGGTAATTTGATAACTTCTTACTAGCCGGGTGCGGTGGTGCACGCCTGTTATCTCTGCTTCAGGAGGCTGAGGCAGGAGGATCTCAAGTTCAAAGCCAGCCTCAGCAACAGTGAGGCCCTAAGCAACTCAGGGAGACCCTGTCATGTCCTTTCTGCCTTCGTTCTTTAAAGTATCAAACTGTTGTGTTAGGAAGGAACACACCCAAGGGTAAAGATATTTAAAAGGGAATGGGCTTATTCTTTTGTGGGCATAAAAAAATCAAGAATAATGCCAGAAAGTCTCCCAGGTGAACGTCTTATTGATCTCCCAGAAAGACCATGCTGTGCCCCGCCGTCTGCAGCCGACTGTGCTTTCCAGGTTGGTAAACCATCAAAAGACCCCCCCGGCTGCGCTGGAGGGTGGCGGCTGCTGGTCATCCTGGGCTTTGACCAGATGGTTGGTGCCCTGGGTTAAGTATCCCGAGGAAGGGGGAGACCGCGATTCAGGAGACCACGGCTCCCCTTCTGTGGGTGGTAGTGAGATTGCCATGGGGGGGGGAGGCAGGTGGGCAGTGGGGTGTCCACTGGACACAGAGCCAGGTCTCCAAGGTTTCCAGTTGAACAGCAAAAATTTCACAGGACAAGGCCAATCAAAAAAAAAAAAAAAAAACAAAAAAACAGAAAAAACAAGACCACGCCACGGTCATGGTTGAATGAGAACAGAAATATGAATATTGTCCAAACCACACACACACACACACACACACAAAATGACCAAATGTCCTCTGTGACCTTATGGGTTGCAGTGAGTCAATAAATCCAACCACGATTATCTATCGGTGATTTCTTTGTGTGTGGGGGGTATTTAACTAAAAGGCATTGACCTTATCATGATGCTGTAATGATACTGAAATACTTACTTGGAAACTTAAAAATCTCCTTTGAAAATCACCATGCAGCTGAGAGATTCTGTAGGTAATAACCTGTGGCCACTGAGAACCAGAGAAAGTCAAGTTCACTAGTTCAGGCTTGCGAGAGTGACTTACGGAGCAGGCCGTTTTAGTCTGCTTTTTGTTGCTGTAACAGTATACCAGAGCCTTGGTAACTTTATAAAGGAAAGAGGTTGATTTTAGCTCACAGTTCTGGTCCAAGGTGGATGGGCTGCTTTTGGTGATGGATTTTGATGCTGGCATTCCTCAGGTGGCACAGGGCATTAGATTGGAGACACTGTGTCCATACCAAAAAGGTAGCAAAGAAACTGTAGGGATTTGCTATCCATCAGAGCACATCATTCTTGCCACGGAATAACAGCAGAAAATCAGACACGCAAGAAACAAGACTTGATTCTCATGAACACTGTAGCATAACACGTATGAGAAGCAATCAAAAAGTAGTAATCACACTGCGACATTCTGCTGGGTGCTGCGTCTGCCAACAAATAGATCACCTTGGTGCTGTTTTTGAAAGTCTGGATTTGCTAAGAAAACACCTCTTAGAAAGAGCGTGTGACGTCTACCTGTTAAGGAAGGTACATCCCGAGTTAGTTCACGTCAAAGCATGGTAATAAAAATGCAAATAAATGAACCTGGGGAATTGGGCTCCTGCCTTCAAAAGGTAATTGTGTAACAGCCTAAAGCGGTCGTGAGTGCATGGAAAACATTCTGGTGATGTGTTTAAAAACCAGTCCTTGGTGGCACGTGAGGACGGGCGCCACCCGGCATGCCGCAGTGTCGCCGATGACCAGCTGAGGCATGGAGGAGAATCCTGGCACGGGAGCCGCTGGATGCGATTCTGCCTGATCTTTCCATCACGCAGACATTTCAGTGAAAACATGGATTTCTTGGACTCACGTGGACCTTTCTCTCCATGGGTTCCTGATGTCAGCTCTTGTATTGTCCTAGACGCTTAAATGACCGAGTTTTGTCAGTGTGGGCAGGACTGCTGGCTTTGTGGCTTTCCTGCAAGGTGCAGGGCATTGAGCAGCCTCCTCCGTCTCCTCTCTGGGAGCCAGAAGCACCCCTCCCTCCCAAATCCGCAGCCCCGTTGCAACAACCAAAAACGTCTTCCGGCTTTGCCTCATGTCCCTGTCAGTGGGGGCCATCCTCACCCCCGACCGCTGCTCTAGATGGTTCTCTGCGTCCAGTGATTCAGTATTAGCAGCCCTGTCCTGGGAAGCACTGCTGGTCAGACCTGGGCGTGGAGTGTGAAGAACGTTTGCAGGAGGGCTGGGTGATGGGGAGGGCTGACGGTGGTGGGCAGAGGGGCTTTCTGTCTCTCAAGGCCCAAGTGGGAACTCTGCGTGGAGTTACCTGGACACAGCTTTCGCATTCGAGGCTGGGACGCACGTGCTATGAAAGAGCAGCTCCTCTTGCAGAACGAGGCCAGGCTGCGTGGTTTCCATGCATTTCCCAGCTGCACGCCCAGATGAGATGCTAAACACTCCCTCTTGGGCGGAGCTGTCCGCGGGGAGGCCGTGCATCGTGGAGGGAGGGCATGGCGACGCCCAGAGTTGCAACGGGCAACCTGGGACTTGTTTGCCTGTAGGGGAAGGAAGGGCCATGGTTTCGGGGTCTTCATGGTTTTTCTTCTTGGTTTGCTCACATATCTGATGATGGGGGGGATCCCTTCTGCAGAAGGCGGCCTGAGAATCAGACCAAGTTCTAATGGATTGCTTCGGTCGCTCATTTGATTTTGTCGAAGGACCCGCCACACACCTGCCAGGCGGGCGCTCCACCACGGACGCACACCCCGAGTCCCTGGGTTTATGATTCCAGTCACCCACTCGTCATCAGTTTTAAAAGACCTCAGAGAACAGAAGCAAGACCCATAGAATAGAGGGCGGGGGTCCGGGGGAGGCAGAGGGAGGAAGGCGTTGGGGAAAGACGCGCCCAGTCTGCATTCATTAAAGCTCGGGAGCTGTATCATCCATTGCTTCTGCTTATATTTATAGAGAATGTGCAGTAGAATCATAAAGACTCTAACACCCCCCGGCTTAAACGTATTTCCCGAAACAATGGGCACTACACATTCCGATTTCCTGCTCCTCCTTTTCCTTTTCTTTCTCCCTGTTCTTCTTTACATATGACAAGGTGAGAAGTGCTGACGGAAAGCTACCCTGGTAAGAATGTCCGATGCACAGAGCTCAGGGGTCAGGACGTGGCTCAGACCCCCAGCTCAGCACATGCAAGCTCCTGATCCCATCCCTCCAACAAAGACACACTTGAAGTCCAACCCAGCAGAGCTATCCCAAGCGGGAAAAATGATACTTGTTTTCAGAATCATCCACCAGCCAAGCAGTGGTCTGCTTAATTGCACCAGCATTTTCATAGGTCATCCTTTTTTATAGTTCCTCAAAGAAACGGTGAGTGACAATGGCCAGCACCCACAGACGAGCTTTCACAGGTTGGTTTTGGTCCTTGGACCCAAGCAGGACAGACGGAGAACTTGGTCACCAACGGGGGCAAGCGGTTGGATGCTTTGGAAGAAAACCTGGTCTCCCTAGGGAGGTGGAACGTGGTGGCTAGAAATGGGAGCAAGTTGTTCCAAGGTCACCCGGAGGTGATTTCCAAGCCAAGGAAGAGGTTTCTCTGTCCCCAGGGGCCTGAAGGTGGACATGTGAGGTGGGCAAGCAGCACTGTGGCTTCAGTGTCCCCGAGAGCCAGCCTGAGTCACGGCGTGGGCAGCACCCTTCACCAGGTGGGCGGCTGACCCCTTGGGCAGAGGAAGGCAGGGAGAGTCGGAAGTCCCACTGGAGAAGGATGGGCCTTGGCCAGCACCACGGGCCACTAGATGCCCTGCCCAGCGAGGAAGTCCCTGTATTCCTGTGGCACACCCCGGCCGGGACACGTGGTACAGCACAACTTTCTTGTTTCCTTTGACACAGCAACTCTGTCTTGAGTGCTGTGGGTTGTAGGGATGTCTCACTGATTTTGGCAGGATCTGGGCAGCCTCTTTGAAGTAATGAGACATTGAGTCTCCATGATAGAGCCATTTGGCAAGGCTGTACACTCTCCTCTTTCTCTCTCCATTATACAGCTTTATCCAACAGCTTGTTAACAGACGCGCACTTGTACATTTTGGTCATCAAATTATATAATACGTCCTAGAAATTGTTTTCTGGAGTTCATAGATCTTAGTGCTTTGAATGCCTCATGTGTATATGTGCCCAGGGATGGTTCTACCTTTACAATCACCCGTGCAGATTCACTTCTCAAATGCAGACCAACCTTCCTTTTGCTCATTTGTGCTGAATCCCGTAGGATTTATAATTTGGAGGTGTTCTTCGCTCCTCCTGGATTGAGGGACTGCAGGCCATAGCTGGGAGTTTGCTGGCCTCCCGCCCCTCTCACTTTCAAAACCGTTCCCTGGTGGAGCCGGGCAGACCACGCAGGTACTCCCGGAAGCTGGGCCCTCCCGCTAGTCTGGGGGAGTTCTGGGTATCCAGGGGGCAATGTCCACGGCGTCTCCTCTCAGGGACGGTCCCCGTGAGGCCCAGAAGTGCCGGCCGTTCGTAGTACAGGATTGCAGATGGCAATGGTGGACGCCAGCCTGACTGGATGGACGTGCGGCTAGGAGGTCAGTAAAGCCCTCTTCTGGGTGCGTCCAGGAGGCCTTCCCAGAGACAGCTGGCACCTGAGACTGGGAGGAGGAGGCTCACCCTGATGGGGGGCCCTGTCCAGTCGGGGGGTGGGGGCACGGTGGGAGGAGCCCACAGCTCCCTGGTTCCTGAGCGCCAGTCCACCTGCGCAGCCGACTCGCGCTCTGCAGCCTTTCACGGTGGGCTCCCCCCGAGGCTCTCCTCGCAGCTCCCGGGCCTTTGCTCCTGCCTGGGGGCTGCACCCTTGGTCCCTCCAGTTCTGGGGCTCCGGCTTCTTGCACTGAGCAGTCCCCCGTTCCTCCAGCTCTGAGCCTGCACATGGCCATTGGGGACCGCCCAGCCTCTCGTGGTGACAGCCAAACTGCGAAGTCCACTGTCCTACTCGTACCTCGTCTCCACAGCTCTGCACACACTGATCTTATGTTCCTGATCCATCCAAGGTGTCCATCCAGTCTGATGTCTGCCGTGTACCTATGTGAGCACTAGCTATCGTCTGCCCAACCCCAAGAGTCTTCTCTCTCCTTCCTTATCTATCTGTATGTCTGCCCTCTGTCTTATCTATCCCTTCACCCGACCCCATGTATTATCTATCTGTACCCATCCTGTCTACCCATCCATTTAACCACATGTGTTATTTATATCTGTCTGTCTTTCATCTGATCCATCCATCCATCTATCCATCCATCATGTCTACCTACTTATCTACTGATCAGTCGTCTGTACCATCCATTCATCCAATCATCCATCCATCATCCATCATATCTATCTATCATCTATCTAATCCATCCATCCATCCATCATTTCTATCTACTTATCTATTGATCAATCATCTGTACCATTCATTCATCCAATCATCCATCCATCCATCCATCATCCATCATATCTATCAATCATCTATCTGATCCATCCATCCATCCATCCATCCATCCATCATTTCTATCTACTTATCTATTGATCAATCATCTGTACCATCCATTCATACAACCATTCATCCAACCATCCATCCATCCATCCATCATCCATCATGTCTGTCTATTTATCTATCGATCAATCATCTGTACCATCCATCCATCCATCCACCATGCCTGACCATCTGTCTGTCTATCTATCTATCTAATCCATCCATCCATCCATCATATTGATCTACTTATCTATTGTACCACCCATTCATCCAACCATTCATCCATCCATCCATCATCCATCATGCCTGTGTATTTATCTATTGATCAATCATCTATACCATCCATCCATCCATCCATCCATCCATCCATCCATCCATCCACCATGTCTGTCTATCTATCTATCATGTATCTCATCCATCCATCCATCCATCATCATCATGTCTATTTATCTATTGATTAATCATCTGTACCATCCATCCATCCATCCACCATGCCTGACCATCTGTCTGTCTGTCTGTCTGTCTATCTATCTATCTAATCCACCCATCCATCCATCATATTAATCTACTTATCTATTGTACCACCCATTCATCCAACCATTCATCCATCCATCCATCATCCATCATGCCTGTGTATTTATCTATCGATCAATCATCTATACCATCCATCTATCCATCCATCCATCCACCATGTCTGTCTATCTATCTATTATCTATCTATCTATCTATCTATCTATCTATCTATCTATCTATTATCTATCTCATCCATCCATCCATCCATCCATCATCCATCACGTCTGTCTATTTATCTATCGATCAATCATCTGTACCATCCATCCATCCATCCATCCATCCACCATGTCTGTCTATCTATCTATCTGTGTATCTATCTATCATGTATCTCATCCATCCATCCATCCATCCATCATCCATCATGCCTGTGTATTTATCTATTGATCAATCATCTATACCATCCATCCATCCATCCACCATGTCTGTCTATCTATCTATCTATCTATCTATCTATCTATCATGTATCTCATCCATCCATCCATCATCATCATGTCTATTTATCTATTGATCAATCATCTGTACCATCCATCCATCCATCCATCCATCCACCATGTCTGTCTGTCTATCTATCTATCTATCTATCTATCTATCTATCATGTATCTCATCCATCCATCCATCCATCCATCATCATCATGTCTATTTATCTATTGATCAATCATCTATACCATCCATCCATCCATCCACCATGTCTGTCTATCTATCTATCTATCTATCTATCTATCATGTATCTCATCCATCCATCCATCATCATCATGTCTATTTATCTATTGATCAATCATCTGTACCATCCATCCATCCATCCACCATGTCTGTCTGTCTATCTACCTATCTATCATCTGTCTTCTGTTAGTTCTCCTCCTCTTCCTCCTGTGCTCTGAACCCTGCCTATTCCGAGCAGGAATAATAGAGTGAAGGAGTTGGGGGTGCGTCCCTCTCATCTCGCAGCCAGACAGAGGAGAACCAGGGGTTCTCAGGGGGCCTCTCCTGCACCCCCGGGGGACGCACTCTTCCCTTCCATGTCCCCTGGGTGCTTCTACCCAGTGCAGGTTCCTCAGGTGAGCAGTGGGGCCGGTCCGTTCCTCACCCAGTCCTCTTACCCCAGACAGGGAGGGTGCACAGAGGGCTACCGGGGAAGCAGGGTCCTTTAGAAGGTTTGTGGGGCCTAGTGGAGGGCAGGGTGGGGCCGCCTGCTGGAGCAGTGCAGGAGCACCCTGCTGGGTGGGGAGAGGGCATAGTGGAAACTTAGGGTGAGAACAGAAAAGGAGAGAGCCATATTTAAAAAGTGCGCCCCTCAGTATGGAGATTCAGCAGAAAACAAATTCATTTGACCTAGTTATCCCTCTTCTCGGCATATATCCAAAGGACTTAAACCAGCATATGTTTATAGCAGCTCAAGTCATGATAGCTGAGCCATGGGACCAACCTAGGTGCCTTCAATGGATGAATGGATAAAGAAAATGTGGTATATATATACACAATGGAATATTACTCAACCTTAAAGAAGAATAAAATGATGGCATTTGCCAGTAAATGGATGGAACTGGAGAATATCACGCTGAGTGAAATGAGCCAGTCCCAAGGAACCAAAGGCAGAATGTTCTCTCTGATTTGTGGATGCTAACCCACAACGAGAGAGGGGAGGATTGGAAGTTCATTGGACTAGACAGAGGGGAATGAAGGGAAGTTGAGGGGGATGGGAATAGGTGAACAGTAGAGTGAATCAGACGTATGTTTCCTATCCTTACACGTGAGTGCACGACCCGTGTAACTGCACATGACGTGCAGTCACAATAATGGGATCCTCATCAGGAGAAGTTGTGCTGAATCTATGTGTAAAATACGGCCACACTCCTTCCACTGGTCCTCTGGGGTCCCACGGAAGCCCAGTTTCCCAGAGCGCCACGTCTGCAGAAGCGAGCAGGTGATGTGGCAGGCTGACGTCAAAACTCCCGAATCCAGGGGCCTAGAGGCTTGAGCAACTCCCCACTCCCCTTCAGTGGCCCGGTGCAGATGCTGTTGGGGGGCGGTCACTGGGGTGGCAGTGTGCACGCTCCGTGGGGTCTGTGGGTGCCGAGGTGTGGACGCAGGCGGTGCTTGGACTTGAGCAGGTGCACAGGTGCTCTGCCCGCGGCTGCTGAGCCTCTGAGTGTTTTCTTCCCTATTCATTTTCCTGTTGTGTCCGCACTTGTTTATCCATCCGAACGCTGTCACAGGAATGTCACCTCTCCCCGGGATGATAAAGAAGAACCTTGGGTGGGATGAAGTCCGTCTTGAATTAGAACCGCCCAAACCTGGAACCCATCTCCCGTCGTGAGCAGAGGCCTGGTGATACGCCGGGGGCTTTGACGATGCTCATGATTCTCCCCAGGCCAAGAAAGGCGGCTGACCTAGTGCAGATCTGCTTGAAGCGACTGGGCAAGGCACACTTGGAGACCCACAGCACGGACAGTTAAGTACTTGCTGTGTCCGGACATCAGTGGAATTTGGGGAACACAAATAGTGAATGATTAAAAGTGAATACAATCTCGTGACAATAGCAGGTAATTGGAATTCTAAATTAACAACAGTTGGGCGAAAGCAAGTTTTATGTGTGTGAAAAAATGCAATGAGATGGGAATACCTTAACTCTACAAAAGAGGTGACAAAGCAGGGCAAACAAAAATGCAAGGAAAGCCATGCATGCAATTAACGCAAATCTGTAGAAATATGTGTGCGGACAGAAAACACTGTTTAAAAAATGATTTAAAAGAAGATGACTTAAATACTTTTTTTAAAGTTTTTTTTTTTTCCAGTTTTAAGTTGACATAAAATATTTCCGTTTTTATGTGGTGTTGAGGATCGAACGCAGCGCCTCATGCGGGCCAGGTGAGCGTTCTCACCACTGAGCTACAGCCTGACTTAAAGTGCTTTTTAATTGAGCCGCTACATACCAGTGATAGCAGGAGATGTTGCCGCTTCATGATCCCCCTGGGACCTTAGACATTCCAAATCAGGAAAATTTGACTTCAGGGCATAGAAGACTGGAAGGCAGGTTTTGCATTTAAAAGAAGATAAAAGAACTGGAAGGGTATCAACATTATAGGTATATTAGAGAAGGAGAGATTCCTGGTGAGGAACATGACCAGAGGCAAGGAAAGGGGGGTGTGCAGATAGTCTGGAAAATCCAACCCAAAGGATGACGTCTGAAAGGTTTTGCAGATGTCCTTTTTCAAAAGCAAAACGTGATCCAGCCAAGATCGGAAGCTGGAGAAGACAAAGAGACCCGTTTGAAGTGTATCAGCTACCTCTGGTCGTGTGACAAACATCCCCTATTTAGGGGCTTGCTCTCAGATTTCTGTATGTCGTGAATCCAGGGGTGACTTAGCTTGGTCCTCTGCTTATATGGCACCAGTTAAGGTCGTTGGACGAAGCTGCGGTCATCTGCAGGCTCAAGTGGGAAGGAGTTGCACCCAAGCCCCTGTGTGTGGCTGGCGGTGAGATCCATGTTGTGCTCGGTGATTGGACCCAGCACCTCGCTGGTTGTTCCGAGGACCAGCAACTTGCCATATGGACTTCTAATCCACTTTATGTCTCTTCTTTGGAGTGACATCCCAGCAGTGGGCCACGTTCCGTGGCTCTGAGGGACCCAGGTGTAGCTGCACCCTAACAGAGATGATGAAGGGAGGCTGCTTCACCCTGCGCCCTGCACCTCCTCTGCCATTTGTCCACGAACACTGAACAGGGTCCGCTCCATGGGGACCCCCGGGTGGCCGAAGGAGGCAGTGCCACACAGGCAAGAGGGGCTGAGCCCGCTCACCCGGGAGCAGCCGCCTCCCGTGGAACATCAGCGTTCTGTTCTTGAAGAAATCAAGGATCTGCATGCAAATGCCATCCGGGAGCCTGAGATACAGCCCAAAGGGTGCACTGATGGATACGAACGTTCTCCAGAGTTTGGGAACGAAAGGTTAATAGGCCTTCCACGGGGAAAATGTTAGCCAGGAAGACATCTGCCGTGCGGGCCTGCGGGATGCGGGCGTCTGGCTGGCTCAGAGGAGAAGTGCGCGGGCTCCATCTGCAGCCGGTGCCCTCGCGGAGGAGAGAGAAAGGGCAGGTTCAGGCTTTTCCCCAAGAACCAATCTCCGTGCCCACGGGGCGAGATGGAAGAAGGCACAACAACAGGCCCGGGGAGCCGTGAGTCATCGAGACGCACAGGGAGACGGGAAGACAATGGCACAGAAGCAGATCTCAGAAAAGGAGCTGCCGAGCCAGGGGGCCCCCATCAACATGCAGGAGCGCGTGGAGACCCACGGAGGCTCCGCAGGGGGGACGCTCAGGGGCTGGCAGACACCTGTAACCTGCTGCAGAAGGTGTCCCCGCTGAGCATCTTGCTGAGGGGCTGCAGCGGCCCAGGCCCAGCTACGAGTTGGCAGCCTTCATCCAGGATTGACCAGAGTCTTGCAGAACAAAAAGATGACACTCCAGAGTGACAAAACAATGCCAGCAAATGCTGGCTTCTGACCAAGGCAGTATAAACACGTCAAAAAAAAAAAAAAAAAAAAAGGCGATATGATTTCTTGTGTATGTGTTTCGGAACCCGGTTTCTCTGATGGCACAAGATGACAGTTGGTGGATGTTTTATGTGCAGATCTATTTTTACCGGGCCTGGTTTCTTTTTTCCCTATGATGTGCAAGGCTGTAATTCCTCTTACTTTTTCAACACGGTATCCCTCGGCCCTCTCCTGGTTCGGGCTCCATAGGTTTTCCTTAACCATGTTTTAAATAAATGCATGGAGGAGATTTGATTGTGTGAATCGTGGTTTTTAAAATGTGCTTGGTCCCTTTTCCTTTCTCCTTCCGTTCCTCCTCCCTTCCTTCTATTTTAATGGAACAAGACACAGTCCCCCTTTAGGATTCAGCCTTTCATGACACACCTCTGTAACCCCAGCAGCTCTGGAGGCTGAGGCAGGAGGATCGCGAGTTCAAAGCCAGCCCCAGTAAGAGAGGCCCTAAGCAACTCAGGGAGACCCTGTGTCTAAATAAATTACAAAATAGGGCTGGGGATGGGGCTCCGTGGTCGAGTGCCCCTGAGTTCGATCCCTGGTATCCAAAAAAGAAAGAGAGTCTACCAAACCCTTCCACCCCCACCAGATGCCTTTCTTCTCCTGAGTCACATGGATCCAGATGGCAGGACCGGAAGCAATCTGTAATACATTGCGTGGGACTTTGAATTTCTGCCAAGGAATTTAAAGGGCACCAAGCCAGACCTCTCTGTTTCCCGTTTGGATATCGTGGGTAATGAAGAAAAGGGAAATGTGGAGGACAGAAGTATAAATGGTCCCGGAGACTCCCACCCTGTGATATGGAGACCCTGTGTGATCGCTACCCTTGAGCTGGTGCAGAGCCTTGGAGGGCTAGTCCTCTCCTGAGCAGGATGCTCATCATTTGGCTTGGACAAAACCAAAAGGGAAATCATCGGGGGAGTCTGCTCCAGTCAGGTGAACTGCCAAGACGGTTTGATTCCTTTCTGAAGGTTATGAGAGCCTTAACCTCGTCAGTGGATTAATCCACTTGGATGGACTCACTGGGTGTAGACTAATAGTGGATTAATCCACTTGGATGGACTCACTGGGTGTAGACTAATAGTGGATTAATCCACTTGGATGGACTCACTGGGTGATGACTGCAGCAGGTGGGTGTGGCTGGAGGAGGGGGTCCCTGGGCTGTGCCTTTGGGGTCTTTACCCTGTCCCTGGTGAGCAGAGCTCTCTCTGCTCCCTGGTGCCCTGTCCTGAGCTGCTCTCCTCCTCCAGGCCCTGCCGCCATTTTGTTCTGCCTCCCCTTGGGCCAGAGCCATGGAGTCGGCCAACCACGGACTGAACCTCTGAAACCATGAACCAAAATCAACTTTTCCTCCTCTAAAATTGTTCTTGTCGGGTCACCTGGTCCTGGTGAGGAAAACACCTGACTAAAACAGGAATGAAAGTGATATTATGGAAGTGGCAGGCTGATAAGTGGATCTGCCAAGGGACGGAAGCGTCTTTCCCCACCCAGGCCAGAACTCTTGCTCCTGACGGAGGGTCCACCTTGGAGACCGTACACTGCCGCTCTGACTGTGCAGCACTACCACATTTCAAAACCGAGATACAGGGGCGAGAGTGGTGGAAGGTACTAGTGAGCTTCCACACACCCCGGCCCATCTCAACTGCCTGGGAACTCCTTTTATTTGGCATATGCTTTCCAAATTCCTGTATAAAAATGAGAAATATGGATGTGTATTCTTTTTCCTTCTACTTCAGTCATTCAAAGTAATTTTGAAAAAAAAAAATAGTTCTACCATGACCTAGCAGACCTACACCTGGGTATTTATCAGAAACCAGCAAAACCAGTGTGTGGAAAAGATATCTGCACTCCCCTGGTCACCGCAGGGCTATTTGCAACAGCTAAGACATGAAATCAGCGTCCACTGACAGATGCATGCGTGAAAATCGTGGGCGTGTATTGTGTATTTGCACACACACACCTATCCATAAACATACGTATGTATTTGCTACGAGTCTATATACATACACATACATAAAAATCTAGATGTATTTGCTACGAGTATACACACACACACACACACACACATACATATGTCTACGTACAAATACATGCCTATCAATCTCTACATGCGCACAACATAATTATCCACACACACACCAGGGAATGCCATCATACATTAACAAGAAGGGAAATCCTGCCACTTCCAACAACGTGGATGGAATGGGAAAAGGCTGTGCTAGGTGGGGTACGCCTGGCTGAGAAAGACCGAGCCTGAATCTCGTAGATTCTGGGGAATCTACGAGAGCCGAACTCCCAGAAGCAGCATAGAATGGTGGTTGTCGGGAGGCTGGGGATGGGCCCCGGGGGGAGATGTGGGTCCCAGCGTGCCAGGCTCCAGTCAGGAGGAGTGAGTCCGAGAGAGCTGCTGCACACCACAGAGATTGGTAGTCAACAATGCTGGGTGGTGTATCTGAAATTTACCATAAAGGCATATCTTATTTTGTTCTCCCCACCAAGGAGAGAGAGCGAGAGAGAGAAATGGTAACTATGTGAAGCAATGGATACATTAATTAGCTTGATTGTGGTGGTCATTTCAATATCCATCTATCTATCAAAACATCAAGTTATATCACTTAAATATCATGTTAGCCAGTTTTCTGTTACTGTGCCAAAATGCCTGAGGTAATCCACATAAAAAAGAGGAAAGGTTTGTTGAGGCTCAGAGCTGCAGAGTTTTCAGTCCAATACCCTGCTCAAGGGCCCATCCCCAATGACCTAACTTCCTCCCGCTAGGCCCTGCCTCCTCATAGCTCCACCCCCTCCCAGTAACGCCCCAGGCTGGGCTCTATGACCGCAGCCCGTGGACCTTCCGGAGACATTCAAGGTCCAAATGAGCAAGGACTTGGAAACGCAGTCGCTTGAGGTCCTTATCCAGGGTTACGTACTGCACATAATCGCAGGAACTCTTCCCTGGTACAAATGGGGGGTCCTGGAAGTCTTTCTCTCTCCTGATAAAGAGAGACTTCCCCGATGTTCTTTCATTTGGGGTCTTTGCGCGAGCAGGGATGCCTGGATGGTCATCTGCTACAGTGACCATGAGTCACACCCCAGAGACCTTTATTAGCTCTGTATCTGCTTCCTGACCCCTGACCCCACCCCTGCCCCTTTACTAGGGACTGAATCCTCTGAGCTACATCCCCAGCCCTTTTTATTCTTATTTTGAGACAGCCTCCTCAGTTTCTCAGGCTGGCCTCCAAGTTGCAATCCTCCTGCCTCGGCCTCCCAAGTGGCTGGGATCCCAGGTCTCTGCCACTGCATCTGGATTCTAAGTTCTCATGTGAACAAAGAAACCCTCCTTGTTGAAGCGACGACTTCCCTGTCGCTGTATCACCTCATCCAAATACAAAGGTACCTGAGGTTGGAATAGACCTGCCATTTCTCCTACGTGGGAGACTAGTTTATGGTCATTAAATCTCCAGAATCAATGACAGCAAAAAAACGTCGTTCAAGTTCTAGCATTTATAAGGCAGCCAAATCCGAATATATGTTGCAGTTGTAAGAAATCTAGCCTGAAGAGGACCGTGCATTGCTTCCTGTTAAAGCGCAGGATTGAAATCCCGTTCCTCTCTATACCTCAGCACCGGGATCTGGTTTGTGCTGAGGCCTCCTGTGAGCCGTTGTGCTGGGTGAAAGCAAATTGCTTTCACTTGGATTTTTATGTACATAACATTAGGACAGCTTGGGAAGGTACCATCTGTGACGGAATTTCATTCTATGTAAGTGATGCCTAATTAATAACGAAAATTCCCGTCAAGATAATCACAGATGAGTAAAGAAAGCTGTCCGTGGTCTCAAGCGATGAGAAACATAATCATTGTGGCACTAGTGAAAAATAACTCCCATAGACGACACGCTGGGCTGACTTTCTGGTCTCCTTCAAGGCAATATCTTTTTTTTTTGGGGGGGGGGTGTCCTGGGGATTGAACTCAGGGGCGCTTGATCAGTGCGCCACATCCCCATCCCTAGTTTGCATTTTATTTAGAGACAGGATCTCTCTGAGGGCTTTGCTTAGGGCCTCACTGCTGCTGAGGCTGGCTTTGGACTCTCCAACCTCCTGCCTCAGCCTCCCGTGCCGCTGGGATTACAGGCGTGCACCATTGCACCTGGCTGAAGGCCATATCTTGTCAAAAGAAATTGGTGACATAGAAAGGAACACGGATGTATTGTGATAAATATCCTGAACTTTTTTAATAGCTGGAAGGCCCAACTTGGAGAGAGTTCTCCAGACATAGAAAGACATGGTGAAATGAAATAAATTCAAGGAATGATAAATAATGAAAGATTGAGGAGACACAGCTACTGTGTCTGGAGCCACAGTTCTGAAGGATATATCAATATGTCATCGTGTGAAAGACAACCCCCGGGTGAGACAGAAATAGAAAAACAAAATGGCACCTTCACTTGGCGGTGACGTATCTGGGTAAAGCGAGGATCCACTTCTTCAGTTAGAATTCACCGAGTGCCCGTGGCGGGCAGGCCTGGCCCTCATCAGGGGGCTGCAAGAAGAGACCTCAATCCTTGCCCCAGGAGGTCCACAATGCGGTCTATGAATCAGAGAAAAAATAACAAGCAATAAAAACAGAGAGAGAAGGAAGGTAAGAGGCACCGACCAAACCAGCTCATCCAGCCCGGGAGGCCAAGGAAGCTTCCAGAAGGTGTGCAGAAGGGGGATCTTGGAGAGCTTTGAGGACCCAGCCCTTGGGAGAAGGAAGGAATGGACGGTGCCAGGGCTGGGGAGATAACCCCCCAAGGAGCAGAGGGCCAGCCGCAGGAGCTCAGAAAGGTGGTGGGCAGCTGGCCGGGGGTCCGCTCCGCAAGAGCAGTCGGAGATGAACAAAGGCGTCTGCAAAAGATGGACCATGGATATCCTACTGGGCAGCTGCATCAACGGTTTGGGTGGACTCTTCTCCTAAACATGGTCTTTTTCAAAACCCCTGTTCTAGTGGCTCCTACGTGGGCTCCCATGTTCCAATGTGGTGGCCAACAGAGTAGGTTTTGAGAATGGGAGAAGCTCAGGAAATCGTTGCCGATTATTTCCTGGGTTAGGAGAGAAGGGAGGGTACATGGATGTACCCAGTGTTTCAATGAGCAAATGCAAAGAAGATATCTCAGGTTGCCGTCCACGGCAGGAGAAAGACCAGGTCTCTGCTCCAAGACGGTCGGGCAGGGAGACTCTGTCTTGTTCTTGGGAGGGTCAACTCGCGTGTTGCTCTCAGGCCTCCAGGAGATGGCAGGAGGCCTGCCCACAGTGGGGTGAGCAGAGGAAAATCTACTGATTTAAATGCTAATCTCACCCAGAACCTCCCTCACCGACACCTACCCACGGCGATCTTTGAAGAAATATCTGGGCACCCCAAGGCCCAATCAAGACGACACACATCAGCTGTCATCCTTCTCTCCTATTTGAGACGTTCAACAACCTTTCAAACAAGCCTTTACAGCCTCCAAGGCTAAATGAGAAGGCTTACTTACCAAATCTGACACTCAGGTTTGATTGTTTTCCAGGTTCAATGTTCTTTTCTCTCTGATTTTGTTTTTTTCTCCTCCACTCAAAGGGGTACTTAATATAATGAGTCAGAAACCAAGTCTACTATGGGCAATACACTATGGAAAAGGGGGCGCTAAACTATGGCATCCAGCTTGCCCTAGTGGGTAAAATGTTATTGGAACAGGTACACCCATTTCTTTTTTTTTTACTATCTATTTTTTTAGTTGTAGTTGCACACAATAACTTTATTTTATTCATTTATTGTTATGTGGTACCAAGGATCCAACCCAGGGCCTTGCACTTGCTAGGCAAGCGCTATACCGCTGAGCCCAAACCCCAGCCCTACACCCATCTCCTTATGTGTTGTATGTGTCCCCATTGATGCTATGATGGCAGAATTAAGTAGTTGCCAGCAAGGTTCTACGGCCCACCGAGCCAAAACATCACTATCTTGTCCTTTATGGTAAGTTTGCTGACACCTGCTATAGGGCTCTGTGACTTTTCTAAAGGGGCATTCTTGCTTTTTTCGATCCTTTAGAATTTAAGTCCCACAGGGCAGTCCATTGTTAGCAGTGGGAGTATACAAAAGCAGGGTGAGCCTGGGCTAATCAGAAAGGGGAGGGTGAGCCTGGGCTAATCAGAAAGGAGAGCCACAGTGGTAATTAATGTATGCACATGAGGGCCTTGTTAAATCCTCTAGGACGCAGGTTTTATGGCCTCTGTTAAACAGTCAGGGAGGCGGAGACTCAGCAAGGATGGCCATTTGGAGGAGGTTAGAAGGACGGAATTCACATTTTCCTGGGTTTCTCTGGCTCGCTCAGCTGTATCTCTGCCAGCAGCTCTGGGCGGGCCAGCAGCTCTGGGCGGGAGTTGGGAGGCCGAAGCAGCCCGGGGTGACCTCAGGGCAGCAGGGGGTCCCTCCAGCAGACACCGCATTCCACCTTCTCTTTCCAGCTCCGAGGCTGAACAGAGGTTTCCGTTCCTGCTCCTGAAAATATTCAGAACAAACACAATTTAGATTCTCAGTTTCAAAATAAATGAAAAAAGAAAAGAAAGAATTCAGAAGAGTCTCTGGACCGTCAGGACCCAGGAACAAACCCAGCCTTAAAGGCATCCCCTAGTTAAACAGCAGCCGGGTTTCAGACATGTCGCGCACTGGGGTCTGAGTTTTCCAATCCAGTTCCCCAGGTGACCTGCCCTCCATCTCAAATCTATTTTTCTGTGAGCAAAATACCAGACATTGTTTGTAGTGTCGCTGGGCTGCAGGTAGGTACCTTTTGTCCTGTTGCCTCTGATGGCCACTGAGCAAACAGACCCACATGTGCCAATTAGTGTCCTTGCCTCTGTCTGACGCGGAGACCCAGCTGCTGCTGTCTCAGTGATTCACATGACGGTGAGACTTGGTTCCAGGTGCAGCAGGCTGGCTTTGACATGGTGCATGCTATGACTGAGGGGGTTCACAGGTCAATCCCCTTGCTCCGCACAGACAAAGGTTAGAACATCTCTAAGATATTCACACACAGCACGCATTTCCAAACGACAGCCATCCACGGTTCTTTGTACCAGTACAGCTGGCTGTAATTGCTCCTGTCTCCTTTCCTCTTTTAAAAAAAGTACTTATTTTGACAAATAAAAAATCATATATGCTTATGGTACGGAGCATAATGTTTTGAAACATGTCTGTGTCATGGAATCGCTAAATCAAGTTAATGAATGCACCCCTGACCTTACCCTGACATTCAAAATTTACTCTCAGTGATTTTCAAGCATACGCTATTCCCTTATTAACTGTAGTTAATTTATTAGTATTATATAGTCACTCTATTGTGCACTAGATCTCCTGAACTTGTTCCTCCTGATTGAAATTTTGTATCCATTGAGCAAGTCCTACCTTTGATTTTGGGGGATTGGCTAATTTCACTTAGCACGATAGTCTCCAATTCCATCCATCTGCCAGCAAATGCCATCTTTTCATTCTTCTTTATGGCTGAGTAATATTCCATTGTGTCCATGTACCACATTTTCTTTATCCATTCCTCTCTTCAAGGGCACCTAGGTTGGTTCCATAGCTTAGCTATTGTGAGTTGAGCTGCTATAAACATGGATGTGGCTGTGTCCCTGTAGTGTGCTGATGGTAAGTCCTTGGGGTATAGACCAAGGAGTGGGATAGCTGGGTCACATGGTGGTTCCATTCCAAGTTTTCTGAGGAATGTCCTTACTGCTTTCCAGAGTGGTTGTATCAATTTGCAGTCCCACCAGCAACGTACGAGTGTGCCTTTTGCCCGCATCCTCACCAACATTTATCGTTGCTTGTATTCTTGATAATCACCAGCACATAAAGTCAGGACCCATGGGTGCACGTCCCAGGTTAATCTTCAGGGAATCCCAGATTGTGTGCGGGAGCTCAGAGTTAGAGACCCGTCTGCGGACACTGCAGCTGCATTCTGCATTCATCTTTGAGGCGGGTCAGTGCTTTGGTTAGTGGGCTGTGAGTGCGAACCTCCATGGTGGCCTTCAGAGAGAGGATCCTGGCTCCTCCATTGGCGTCAGAGGGGTGGCGTTCCCCCGGAAGTCCTGCTCCCGAGATGCAATGTGCTTTTAGCTAATTCCATGTTCACATCGACTTTTAGAAACTGCATTTTCAAAACAGTGATAGACTCTTGGGAGGTTGTGAAAAATATCTAGAGAGAGATCGAGTAGCACCTTCACCCAGTTTTCTCCAACGGTGTCATTAACTGTCATAACTAAAGGATCTTTGAGATTGTCCTTGTCACTAAGGAAATTACTGCACTGAAGTACGTATGGGAGCTCAGGTTTCTGACCCCATAAGACATCTCAGGGACAGGTTGTCTTTATTTATTTATTTTGGTTCCAGGGAACTCTTTTGACTCTGGATCATGAAGACATGTAGACCTATTGTCTTCTATAGCACATTTATAGCTTCTCTCTCTCTCTCTCTCTCTCTCTTTCCTTCTTCAACTTAAATCTCCGATGCATTTAGAATGCACCGCGTTACACCACGTGAGCTGCAGTCCCACCTGTCAAGCCTAGCCCGCATCTCAACACTGTTCATTAAAAGCCCGCTGTTCCCGCAGACCCTCATGGTTCCCTTCAGGGTTCTTCTCATTCTTTGTGGGTGCCTAGGTATTTGGCCTTCCATTCCCATCGTCTGATTTTGGCCAGTACTTTTTTTTCCTATGAATGGCTCTTGGTCTTTCCCATATCTCAAAGGCATCGATCTCTGGTCACTCGTTTGTGCTCTACCAAGTGGTCAGGTTGTCTCCAATTCCTTTGCAGGTATCTGGCCGGTTTTCCTGGTCGACCATCATCTTCTTCAAACAAGCCGTGCCTGACCTTCATTTTTCCATCTCCTCTCTCGTCTGTCTTTCCTTTTCTTCTGTAATCAAATTGGCTGATTGACACCTCCTGGAAAATACTAGAGTGGTGCAGGATTCTCCGTGTTCGCCTCGTGGGCTAGGTTGGTTGTGTTTCATGAACCTGAAGACTCTCCTTCCTTTTCTACTCTTTTCAGTTCTTACAAAGGAAGATGTTTGAAATCTTGACTCTGCCCTTTACACTGTGTGGAACACCGATCACTTGATTTTCCTACGCAGATTTACAGCATGAGGAGACAGATGCCTAAAATGAAGCGAGTGTGTAACTATCGTTTTGTCTTATTGTGATAGAAAACGTGCTCAGCCCTGTCACATGATTGAACTAACCTATTGACGGGTTCCGGTGCTGATATTGAGTGTGGAATTTTTGCATTTATATTTATAAACAAGGTAATTAGTCTTCTCTGCTGGATTTTGGTATTAATATTATGTTTACTTTGTAAAAAGAATTTGAGATTTTTCTTGTTTTTGCCAAGATCAATTTATTTTAATGTATCATCCCCTGTGGTATCCAGGTTTTCAAACTCACGGAAGTTTAAGAAATATTTATTTTATTTTATTTTTATTTATTTATTTTTTAAATGGACCCAACACAATGCCTTTATTTTTATGTAGTGCTGAGAATCGAACCCGGGTCCTGCCCATGATAGGTGAGCGCTATACCGCTGAGCCACAACCCCAGCTCCTTAAGAAATATTTAATGCGTATGTTTCCTTCCATTTTCTCTGAATATATGATTATCCTCATTATTATTTTAAAAACTTATGTATTCTTCTTTTCAAGTGAGTAGCTTCTCTTTTTAAATATTTTTACAAAAATTAACTTTGAAACTTTTGGTTTTTGTAGGCATCTCATTTTCTTCTTGCTTTTGTGGCTACTACTTTCCTTTGACTTCTTTATTTATTCTCTTTCCGAATGTTTTAACATGACATTTAAATGATGAGTTCTCATTCTTTCTGAAGGATAAATATTTAAAAAGGATAGATATTTAAGACTACAAGTTTTCTTCTAACATCCCTTTCGACGTATCCCAGAGGGCCTGGGGGGGGGGAGTGGTTTTCTTATCATTTTTTCCCTAGAATTTCTGCATTTTCATTTTGAATTTCCTTTGTGACCAAAAAGTTAAAAGTTGTTTTAAGATTTTTTACCTCCTGAACCCCATTTTGATTTGGCTATTCCGATTTCATTCACAGACTGTTTTCTGCACTGATTTTATGTTGAAAACCTCAACTGAGGTTCATTTGTTTCTCCATCTATGGTCATTTTTCTTGTGACTGACCCATGGACCGTTTGAAAAGATGGTGCTTTCCATTCTAAGTGGCCACATTTGACGCCATTCATTCTGGTATCTCTCAGTCTTGCGGATGAGGTGTTTAAAAATACCTCGTAAGTCTTTTGAGTGGTGAATGGCTGAGCCGTTATCTCTGACTCCCACTGAGTTGCTTTTTCCTGTGGTTTCTGTTGCTGCAAGCTGCTCCTTGGGCACACGGATATTGAAGGTCATGGCCTCTTCTGTTTCCTTGGACCTGAAACCTGGGGTCTCCTAAAGTGCCCTGCTTCTGTCTGCGCACTCTCTGTGGCCAGACTCCGTCTCCTTCTCGGCTTTTCAGTGATTGGCATGTGTCTGTCATCTGGATGGTTCCCACGCCTTTGCAAAGTGTGGACGTCTCTGTGGGGTGGCCAGGAGCGGCCTCCCCGTGAAGCAAGGCCCTGCTTGTCAATGACCCAGGCCCCTGGCACGCACCCCCTGGTGTTATCCCTTCCCCTTGGTGCCGGGCCAGTGCCCAGGGATTTGGTTTCATGGCTGAAAGGGTTGAAATGGATGCTGCCTGATCTGCAGAGCGAGGTCCTGGGAATCCTCAGCTCTCTCCTGGGTCCCTTCCAGCACTCACCCTGCAGAAGCCAACGGCATGTAAAGAAGACAGACTGTGATATGCACACGGGATCCATTCCAGGACCCCCAGAGGATGTCACAGCTGCAGACAGCACTGAATTGCATCCCATTGTTTTTCCTGTATATACGTAAAATGAGCACTTTAAGGCTCAACAATAATCAAACAAAGCAATTACAGAAATAGGCTATAATAAAGTTTTATAAATCTTCCCTCTCTCTCTCTTTCAAAATATTTTATTGTGCTGCACACACCTTTCTCGTTGTGATGAAGGGAAATGATTCAGCACCTACATGCTGAGACAAACTGAGGTGAATGACATCGGCATTGGGCTGTTGTGCCAAGCTGTTGTTGACCTTCTGATGTTATGACAGAAGGGTGCTTTGGGTGATCCTGGATCATTGAGCCATAACAATATCAGGCAGGTAGTATATACAGTGTGGAAACTCTGGACAGCAGGACAATCCACATTCTGAGCAGGACAGCAAGAGATTTTTATCGTGCTACTCAGAGGGACTCATAATTTAAAACTTAGGGATTGTTTATTTCTGGAATTTTCCACTTAGTACTTTTCAACTGAGGTTGACGGTTGTATGAATGAAATTACAGATGAGGAGGGACTACTGCATGCTAAGACGGACATATTGTGAGGAACCTCAAGCTAAGCCTGTGAAGGTGCTGCTTGGAGACAGAGGTGAAAAATCAATAAGCCCTAAGTTTAGGGATGTCTGTTATGCACCAGCAGATTATCCAAATAGTGTCCTGGTCACAGGACTCGGTTTTAAGCATGTGCTTAGGAAGTGGGGACTCCATTCACATGTGTTCATGAGTATTGGTTCATGTTTTCTCACATTTTTTATGTCATCTTTTCTATTTCAGGAGTTTTTGAAGAGTCTTTTTCTATGTGGTCTTTCAATGCCTTCTGCTGGCATCTTAGAATCAGAATATTTTTATTTTAATGATTGTCTTATAGAATGCATGTCATCCCTTATTTCTTTTCTTTCTTTTTTTTTTTTAAAGAAAGAGTGAGAGAGAGGAGAGAGAGGGAGAGAGAATTTTAATATTTATTTTTTAGTATTTGGCGGACACAACATCTTTGTTGGTATGTGGTGCTGAGGATCGAACCCGGGCCGCACGCATGCCAGGCAAGTGCGCTACTGCTTGAGCTACATCCCCAGCCCCATCCCTTATTTCTATATACACCATTGGCTGGTTTTCTACTCTAATTAAACAATAGAAACGTTCTCATCCTTCCTCTTTTCTACCACCTGATTTTAGCTGGTGCTGTGCTCTTGTATTGATTTCCCATGTAACTTTTCTAAATGATTGATGTGTGTGCTTCCCGCCTGACAGTGGCAGAGAGTTTTTGCACGGTGACGCTCTGAAAACTTGATAGTCGCGGCACCGCCTAGAGTCAGGGTTCTCCTTCACGCAGGGTGATCAAAAAGACTGAGATGCGCATTGGAGCTGTCCTTGGGAGCCATGTGCCCGCCCGGCTTGCTGACGCTCATATTTCCTTGTACTGAACCATGAATGTCAAACACCACTCACGGCCTTAATGACTGCACCTTCTGGTGTCCGTTGCAATAACAATCTTTGAAGTGCCCAGGAGCCACCTTGGCAGTAGGAAATCCAAATTATGCAAAACAAGCACCTCTGGTGTTTGGGGGAAATTGGACTAGGACCCACCTTCTGAATGCTTAGTGTGTCCCTTAATTTTTCATGTCCCGGCTGACAAAGAAAATGATCCTTTTTTGTCGAAGACACAGGAGCAGATTGGGCGAAGTTCGTCATGCCTGGAGTCAGGTATGCTAAGCAAATGTTTCCTAACGGAGCTGGTCGCCAATGAGATTCCCTTAACATGGAAAATGCTGGAAAAAAAGGGAAAATAAACATTTAAGCAGCCCTCACCCGTGAAGCATGATGCATATTGTGTTGCGGGATTTACAGCCAAGGCTTGGAGCTCTTTGTTACTTGCTTATCACCAACGACGGTAGCTGTTGACAGTGGTGGCAGCCGGACAGGCTGGCTTTGAAATGGGATCCTGGGTAGCTCCCCAAGTAGATGACGAAGGAGAGGATCGGTGATGTAACAGCGACTGCTTCGTTACAGCGGGGGGCAATGCCCAGCTGGTCGGCTGTCTTTTTTCTGAGCACAAGGTCTGCAATCAATCTTTAAGGCACCATCTCAGGGAGCTTTATTTTCTGACCTGCTGGGTAGTGTCAGGGGTTTTCTTTTGGCTCTCTTTCCCCTGCCACAGGAGACTGTCAACTCCTTGGGTCACTATCTTGACCTCCTATAGGGTTCATTTCTTAAGATCATTCACACGGATTTTTACAACCCAAAGAAATCTCAGAGGGAGCCCAGTAAGTCGGTGATTTAAGCTTTAAAGACAAGGAAAGAAGAGCAGAGGTGTACCCTACTTACCTGGTGTTAAGGCTACTAGACCGAGACCTTTGGAATTGCCACTTTGGAATGTGAAAACAAGTCCAATACTGGGAGTTTGGGGTATACTTCAACCCAAATGTTCGCTGACTGAACCAGGAGCAATAGATGACATACAGCATATGACACATTCCGTCACCTCTAGACAGTGTTCTCAGTCTAGAATATTTGCATGACACCATCATAACATCAATACTTGTCAACGGATTAACCAACAATTCAGAAACTTCCTGAGTGTTATTAGTGAAGTATTAGTTCACTTTCTGTTGCTATGACAAAATTCCCGAGGCTGGATGTCATATATATATATTAGGTTTAACTGGCTCAAAGTCTTGGAACTTGAAAGTCTAAGGTTGGACTGCTTTATCTATTTTTTTTTTTTAAACATGAAATAGAAACCGCAACAAAAGAATGGCACTAAGAGACAAGAACGAGATGACTGGAACATAAATTTAGGAAAAAAATCTAGAAATGGGAAAATAAAGATAGAGATTGGGAATCTGTGAATGTAGAGGAGATACAATGGTGGACCTTTCTGAAGTGGGTAAAAATGGTCCTGTCTGTGGCACGGGTGGCTTTCTTCATGACACTGTATGACGAACCTGAGATCATCCAGTGTGGGGTGAAGAGCTAGGAAACCAGAAAATCAAGTCTGCTCTTTCCAGTCGTCCGTAAAGCCCAGTTCCTCTGGGTTCTGTCCAAGGTCATGTCCTCCCTAAGGCTTCCTTGATACTCTAGGAGACCTGTTTGGAAATACTACCAATGCGGAGCTTGTTAAGAGAAATGCACTGGCACATTTCTGATTTGTCCTCATTCGAATTTATGTTTATTTTACAGCATAAAAATTAAACAGTTTCATGGACCCGATATACAGTAAAATGATGATATATATAATTTAAGGGATACAACAGCATAAAAGACACAGCAAAAAAGATCAAAGCTAACCAGGCACCGGAATATTCATTGAAAATATTTTATGAACATGGGGGTGTACTCTCCTCAAACTAGAACTCCATTAGCAGACCAGATCTGGGTACATCGCTAATGATCAAGTGAAATCTTGTCTCCACATGAATAAGTTTTAATTAGAAGTGTTAGTGAACTTTTTTCCCCACTGTGACCAAAAGACCTGACAAAGAACAATTTTAGAAGAGGAAAAGTAGATTTAGGGTTCATGGTTTCAGAGGATCAGTCAATGGTTGGCCGACTCCATGGCTCTGGCCCAAGGGGAGCAGAACAAAATGGCGGCAGGGCCTGGAGGAGGAGAGCAGCTCAGGACAGGGCACCAGGGAGCAGAGAGAGCTCTGTCACCAGGGACAGGACAGAGACAGCCCAGGGACCCCCTCCTCCAGCCACACCCACCTGCTGCAGTCACCACCCAGTGAGTCCATCCAAGTGGATTAATCCACTGACTATATTACACCTCTCATAGCCCAATCATTTCACCTCTGAACCTTCTTGCATTGTCCCATACATGACCTTTTGGGAACACTTCATGTCTGAACTCATAACCCTGGAGAGCCTACACCTTCCACATTTTAACAATATACTTCCAAATGTCCATCTCCAATTTCCACTCTTCAGCTCAACAACAACCCAACTTCCTGAGACTAGACCCTAGACGCTCGGGGTGTAGCGGGTAGAAGTGACCCTGTCACCGGCTGTATCTTCATCCTGTTTGATTTCAAGGTAGCACAAAGAGCTGGAGAGAGTGGGTGTGTAGTTCTGGGGCTAGCAGCGCAGCTGAAGTATTTTCACGTAGGAACATTGTACATTTCTGCTAAGAACCCGTAGACTTGGCTTTTCCTATTTCCCCGGTTCAAGTGGTGGGGAAACAAGAGACCGCATAATAACAGCAGACATTCGCCAATCTGTAAAATCAGTCAAAACACACAGAAATAGACTGCACAGTGGGGGTTATACCTACGAGATCAATGCGAGATGACACCACATCTTCCAGATACATCCCCAACTACCAGTCCGGAGGAAAGGCAGAACCACTCACCTGCTGCTTCATCTGGGGAGGGACAATATTGTAGGTCAAAACCAATGACCCATGCACAGAGAGAAGAGGGTCTCTCTGCGTGTCCCCCTACCTGGCTCTGCTTATGAAAGGCTGGACTGTCATCAGGAAGCGCTCAGAAGGCTTGGTCTACACCTTATAATCCTGTAAAAGAGGGTGTCTTCCTGATTATTTCTTTTTCCGTCAACGAAGATGAGGTGCTTTTAGGAACTGTGTTCTGCCTCTATTGACGGGCTCCACGATTTGATCAGACCCCATTGATTAATGGGATTACGTCACTTCACGTCCTACTTTCCAGAAGGGCAGAGAAAAGAAGCAGCTGACACTTTTTTAAAAGTCTGTTTCAGGTGACCCTGGCGATTGGTTTTCTCTAGAGCACTCTCACCTTTGGTGGGTGGAAGAAAGGCCACTCTCCTCCCAAAGGTGCACATGGCTATTCCCTGGGGCGTGAAGGTGACATCTACCAAGGGGTGTTTGCAGGTGGGATTAATCTAAGGATCTTGAGAGAGGGAGGGTACCTAGAGGGGCCAGTACCACTGTCAGGATGGTCAGAGTTGGAGAAGGAGAGCGGGTGGTAATGGGGTTCCATCAGCTGGTGCAGGAGGCAGGAGACCCCGCGAGCCTTCCCCAGCCTCCACCGGAGCACAGCCTCATCTGCACGCTGGCTTCCGTCCTGTGAGATTCCCTTAGGACTTGGGACATCCACAATTGTCCAACGGTACACTAGTGTTTTTGTAAGCCACCGGGACTTTGGTGATTTCACAGAGTAGCCACCAGAGACTAGTGTCAACATCTTAAGCATTTTATTTATTTTTTTATTATCTGTTTTCAACTTCTAACCAGGCAGGCCGAGAATGTGGACTACCATTTTTCCCACCCAACTTTGCTCCAATGGTCAGAACATGGCTTGACTTAAAACTGGCTATTTATAAATATTTTTCCAGTGGATTCCACCGCGAGAGGCATCCCTAGCAACATGATTCCCAGGTCACTTATTAGTTCTTTCTCTTGCATTAGGATCATGTCAAAGTCTCAGGACCACTCCTTCTCAGTGGGACTGAATGCTTTCCATAACTGGTAATTGTCAGCTGCTCAATATGTAGGTTAAGTTAATTTCTAAGTTTCATCCGGTTTATATGGCTGCATACTGCATCACATTTCAGGCAACGATGGATAGCATATATACAACAGTGGTCCCATAAGATTATATCACCGAGGTTGGTTTCATAATTTAGCTATTGTGATTTTATTGTGACCGGCGTGATTCTACATCATGTACAACCAGAAGAATGAGAAGTTGCACTCCATCTATATATGATGCATCAAAGTGCATTCTACTGTCACGTGTAACTAATTAGAACGAATAAAAAAAATTAAACAAATATATGATGTATCAAAGTGCATTCTACTGTCAGGTGTAACTAATTAGAACAAATAAAAAAATTTAAACAAAGTTTCTATCACCTGGTCATACAGTCCAGACAGACTTTAAGGATCCTAAGAAAGTCCTCAACAATCTTATTTTAAAACTCATCTCATCAGTTACAACCACATTGGTCTTGCATGGAGAACTCCAGGTGTGTGCCTCTGTCTCTGGTGCTTCCATTTCCAGGCAGTGGCTCTGTAAAGGGGATAGCCCACCCCTCATTTTTTCCTTGAAGGCCAAGTTTGCAAGCCAGTGGGTAATTTCCTTCTTCAGGAGCGGATTCTGGATGTTTTGTGAGACGAACTGGGCTCTATGCTTTCAAATAAGAACAGAAAACACATCCCACCATTAATAGAACCAAACCTCAGGCAGTTCCTTAGTAGCCTTCAGACAATGTTTCCATTATTATTGTTGTTGTTATTATTATTATTATTATTTGCAGAACTTAATAGCTCCGTGTTTCCACCAACTGGCTTCCTCTCCCATCTCTCTGAGCTAGTTTCTGTTGGGGAAATTCAGTTTTGCTTCATTCTGCAGGATCCAAATCAGTGAAAACTGCAGAATCTTGATGCATCTCGTTGTCAGCAGAAAGATACCCACAGCACGGCCCAGCTCCTGCCTGGTTGACCAGACGTCCTGCGGGAAGGTTTAACCCAGTCCCTGGTTTAAACCCAGGCTTTGTTCTTACTGGGGGCCTCAGGACCCCACGGAGTGAGGTGCACCCATGCACACACCTGGGCCATGCCAGAGCAAAGGTAGCTCCCATGCCTGAACAGCACGGAGCTGCTTCTGGAGCAAGAGCTGCATTTCTGCAGGAAGCCGTTTATGAAGTCTGGGTTCTCCACGAAGCTGCATTGAGCAGGAATGTCTTGCCTGGCCCCAGAGCCATTTGCTTGACTCCTAGTACAGGGTCAGATTGGCAAACAGGCCAGTGTGGATAATTCATGAGTGTTGGAAGTGAATCCTAGACTGTGACCCCCTAGAATCATTTTATTATCTTCATATTTCACTTTGGAGAGATTCAGTGGAGAACTGGGCTCCAGGACAACCAAGAGAGCGCTTGCATTTGGGATTTTAATTAGCTTCGAAGTGATTTACGAGGATGTACTAAAGAGTTTACCCATAAACGATGCTGTGATTGAACTCAGCAACATTGCACACTAAAACAGCTGTATCCAATGCCAACTTGACATACGTACTGCATATCAGTTTTCATCATCCTTTCTCAAAACGGATAACTAGAGTGCAAAACCAGAACACAGAGCCCCTCCAGACCAGCCCGGACCCCACGATGGTGTAGATGACAGGCATATCACAAACCAACATGATGATTATACTTTCTCTTTAAATTAAGTAAAGCAATATATAAGAATTATTTGGGGCTGGAATGAGCTTGGAATTCCAAACAATTAATTGAAGTCCAAATATGTAGGGACTTCATCATTCCCCTTGCACTATGTTACAGATTGAATTGCATGTCCCCAAATTCATACGTCAGAGTCCTGACCCCCCCCCAAGTACATCAATATGTGGCCATCTTTGGGGATAGAGTCTTTACAGAGATATGCAAGTTAAAATTAGGTCATGTGGGTGGGCCCTAATCCAATTGATTGGAGTCCCTTACCTTTGTAAAATTTAAGGAATCGGGCAAATACAGAGGAAAGATGCATTGAAAAGATATCAGATTGTTCCCTCACAGCCCTCAGAACGGACCACTTCTAGCCTCCTGCAGAGTGAAATAGTCAATTTTTGATGTTAATATGTGATTCAGTGTGTGGCTATTTGTTATAGCAGCAACTGCATATTAATACATTGCAAGAAATTCTCCCTTTAACGGGACAGTTGGCTAAACTGTGGATTATCTGTGACTTTCCTTTCCATGGCTTATCTCTTTCTCTCTATATCATCTATCCATCCATCCATCTATCTGTTATAGTTCACAAATAGGTGTCCCCCCCCCCAAAGCTTACAAAAGGTGTCCCCTAGAGCTCATGTGAGACAATGCAATAATGCTCAGAGGTGAAATGATTGGGTTATGAGAGATGTAACCTAATCAGTGAATTAATCAACTACTGGTGACTGCAGCAGGTGGGGTGTGGCTGGAGGAGGGGGTCCCTGGGCTGTGCCTTTGGGGTCTCTGTCCTGTCCCTGGTGAGCAGAGCTCTCTCTGCCCCCTGGTGCCCTGTCCTGAGCTGCTCTCCTCCTCCAGGCCCTGCCGCCATTTTGTTCTGCCTCCCTTGGGCCAGAGCCAGGGAGTCGGCCAACCATGGACTGAACCTTTGAAGCTGTGAGTCCCCAAATCAACTTTTCCTCCTCTAATTGTTCTTGTCAGGTCTTTTGGTCATGGTGAGGAAAAGTGGACTAAAACAAGATCTTATCCTATATATTGGCTGAGTTGTGGCTGTATTTGATGTTTGCCTTATTGCAAATCAGACAGGTCACTTTTTATGGTGGCCTGCTATATTCAATATAATGTGCATGTTTGTTCTAGATTTAGCATCTCCTAATTTCAACACGGGAAAATTATTTTCCAAGTCTGGTTCCTGGGTCTCTTTGAATCTCCCCTTGGTGCCTGGTTTCCTTGCATGTTGAATGCCTTTTTGTTTGTTTGTTTGTGAAATGTGCTTTTCCTTGGAAACTTATATTTGGATTTCTGTGAGGCTTAAGAGGGCGTCGAGTTCCACAGAGAGAAATCCGATGTGTTCTGTCGGATACACAGGGCCAAGTTTGGCTGCACAAAATGCCCATGACCTTCTGCAGTAAGTGTGGAAATCAAGAGTGACATTCTGAAATTTTTATAGTAACTCATAGCAGCATCAGTCTGAAATGTTTATGTCTTTTCCCTCTCTGTCATGTTTTGACTAATTCATTTGATCTCATTTTACCAAGGTTTGAGAGTGTCTCTGAATTGAAAATGAGACCAGCCCAGCCCTTCATGCAGATAGCTTTGGAGGTCATTTTCTGAGCTAAATTATAGCTTCACATGCTTTAGAATTTCCAGGCAATGTGAGTTTGGGTTGTAAGTCCACGAGTATCAGTTTTCAATTCCTTCATTGCTTTTCTCTGGGCCTTAAAAAATGTCCCTATACTTACTTTATTGTGCAGATTTGGAGAGAGTTTACCTTTCTTCAGGCTTATGCAGAGGGTGTTGCTCTTTGATGCTCCAGATTGGAAGGAAAGTTTCAAATCTTGTCAAGTTTCCCACTCGGGGTGATCCCTGGGGTTTATGGTCTACCTCCTGAGCCTGTGTGGAATGAGAAACTGAACTCACCAGATTGACCAAATCCCTCCTGAGACCCCCGTCTTGGTTCTTGGCTTCACTCTGATTTGGACCTCATGAATTCATAGTATTATCTTGTCCGCCCTTTGATATTGCAGTGACATCAATGGGCGGGAAAGTGTATTTATGTCCTTCTAACAATGAAGAGGGAAGTTCAGTTAAGGATGTAGGACTCAGATTCACAGACCCAAGTGGAGAATGTGACTCCCGAGCCAGCGTGACCCAGTCCCTTCCTTCTGCGTTTGCTATCACCCCGGTTCCAGAGTGCTCTATTTCCCCCTAAATGGGTGGCCCCCTGTGGATGGATATTCCTCTCCAGGTATTTAATTCAGGTACAGAAACATTGCAAAAATAATGCTAAATCAATAACACCTGTTGCTCAGAGGTGTCTGAAAAATGGACATGCTCATACATTGCTTATGATAATACAAATGCTTTTAGCCCCCCCCCCTTTTTAAAAAATTTTATGTGTTTATGGTGCACAAAATGCCATTTGGTTATATTGGTGAAATGATTACTCTCATTCATGAAATTACTATATCTATCATCTCCCTTAGTTACCCTTTTATTTTTTATTTTATTTTGTGGTAAGACTACCTAAAAGCCTGTGGCTACCAGGTGAAGAGGAAGAGGTGGAATTGGGGAGATGAACGGTAAAGGAGACGAAGTCATGGGTTTGCATGAGGAATAAATGCAGAGGCCAAAGCTCACCATGAGGAGTATTCCTGTTGTGTCTGGGAAATGTCTTTGTAGCACTTCTTGGTTACTAGCATTAGGAACTGTTAACTTGTTAACGTGAACAATGCTTGGCACATATTCGGCGACGTTGTTCCCTACTTGCTCAGATTTGTTTCTGTGAAGGGAATTCCGGAGATGGAATGGCGTCTTCAACGAGAGCAACATTTAACCATCTCATGGCCCTCTGGGTGGTGGGGTGAAGCTGGGCTATCTAGAGATTCTCCTCTGGAACTTGGTCAAGGTTCCTTCTTCTTTTTTACTCTTCATCCATTCCAGGTGAGGGCAGAAGAAACCTCAAATGTCTGGTCATTCCCCGTGGGAGGCCCTGGAGCCCTGTGTAAGTATCACTATCAGCCACACGTTTGTAGATTTACAAACCCATTGCAAAGGATTAAGGTGCTACTTCATGCACTCAATAAGCACACACTGAGTGCCAGCTGTTTGCTTCTAGCTAATTGGTCCAGCTGGATCCAGGACTAGGGTGGATACAGTAAGGCACTTATTTTGGGTATCTCCTTAAATTTTGCACCCTGAGCACTTTCCTCAGTAGAGGGGTGACCCTGTAAGGTCCTGAAAATTGAAGTTTTTTTTTTTTTTCTTTGAGACGACTGGGTTACACATTATTTGGGAGAGGTGATGTCACCAGTTTTTTAGGAACACAGTTTTCTCCTCTTTAGTATTTTACATCCTCCTATGTCCAGACTGACAATTTATTTAATGCTATCTCCTTCTTTTATCATAGAAAGATAAGTTTTACAGCTGAACATTATGTTCCAGAAACAGCCACAGATTTCTATATGTGCATCTGGGAACAAGTTCATGCTATCTCCAACCAGCCAACAGTGGGCTTTCCTTATTGAACCACATAATAAGTAATTGAGAGCTCTGAGCCTATCTTTCCATGAGAGGCAGTGCGGGTTTGCTCTGGGGAGACCAACTTGGAAGAGAGTTTGTCCAATTTTATGATAAAGGCCATGTTTACATGAAGGAGGAAAAAGTTGAGCCTCAGGACACACTGCAGCCAGGCTGAGGGGTCCTTCGGCTGGGCCCCATGCTGCACTTTTCTCCAAGCCCTGATTTAGCATCAATTGCTATAGAAGCAAAGCAGCAGATTACAGAGGTTTTCAAAGGATTTCAGAGCCTGGGGGAAAATTTTGCACATTTCCTGGTAAATATAGACATCTCTACACTTGCTCTAATCATGAAGAAAGAAAAAAAATCATGGAAGGACTTTTTTTAGCAATTTCCAGAAAAACATTTTCCCCCCAAAATATTAACAAAGAAATTCCTATTAAAAAAAAAAAACACAATTTTTTTTCCCTGCTCCACTAAATAAATAAATAAGAAGCTACCATAAGACTGGTGTGGTCAAAAGACTTAACATACTTGAGCAAACTAAAGGTCTCAACATTCATTTGTCTAAATATCTAAAGTGCTACTTTGAAACCTCAGCACATTTTTTTATTTGGGTTTTTGTGGTGTGATCCTCTACCACTGTGCTAGGTGTGTTGAAGGTCCTTGATCAGAACTCTTTGTGGGAAAGTGCACCTTGCCCTGGCATATGCTTAATCAATCCGTGTCTGCTTTTCCTGTTCCTCTGTGTGGCTCCTTTGCACGCTGCAGACATCCTGTGACCGTCAACTGCCAGTTTACCTTTTCAACCACATACCCTGAAATTATGGTTAAGCTCTAGGGCAGGCAGATTCTGGTTTCTAGTCATCGGCACGAGTCTTAATTACTCATCGGCATTTGTGGAAAGTGCGGTGTGAACTTTAATTGTCTTTCCATTATGATGACACGTTAGGCGGACCTCCTTGGAAATCTGAGTCATCTTTTGCTGATGCACGAGTAATTGATTCTTCTCCAACCGTGGAAGGCTGGGCGACAGGGAGGCTGTGGTGTTGGCCGGCAGGGGATCTGGCTTTGGCGCTAGAAATCTCTGGGTTTGGATTTGTAACTCTGCCCACTATGATCATGGCCAGATTGCTTCGTCCTGCAGAAGATAATAATGCAGCATCTTAAAAAAATGGAAATGACCATTCCTATGTTTCGCAATAGCTGTGAAACTAAGAAATGGTGATAGTTTTTTAAAAAATGATAGTTATATGAGATTAGAAATCATATAGACAAAGTTCCTCACACAATTCATTTCCTAAAAGAGTCAGTAAACGGCAAGTGGTATTTTAATAAGAAAATGTGAGTGAAATGAAATATGAACTGGGTGGGTGAGGAAAGTCCTTGATCTTCTTCAATTAGAATAGTGCAGTGAACCCATTGGATTAAAGATTAAGTTGAAAGCGACTTTTAAATTCTTGCTAATGAGGTAGCTGTGGAACATAAGGCAGAAGAACCTAAAGAGCTAATTGCCCATTATGTCTATTTCCTGTTACAGTAACCAGTGGTCTTACAAATAGGGTCTTGCTCACTAATACGAGTGGCAACCCTTTGCTACTTACATTCCCATTCTGGGTTCACCTTTTGACAAGTGCCTAGGAGCAGAACCTCAGCCTCCAAACCGAGCAGCAGTGTCCTGACGCAAGAGTCATCAGTTAGGGGTAGACAGCGTTTGCGTAGGTGACCAGCAGGTCATTATTCCACAGCACAAAGATCAGCTTTGGAGAAAACGACTCCGACTCCCTGGGTTTTCATTTTGCCATCTGTGTAACGGGAAGATTGGGTGCTCTTGACCTCAGAGGTCCTTCCTAGCTCCAGTGTTCTCTAATTTCAAGATGATTCTCATGGTGTTTTATTCAGTTTTTTTTTTTTATTGTTGTGACCAAAAACATCTGACAAGAACTAGTCAGAGGAGAAGTTTATTGGCTCACAGTTTCAGAGGTTCAGTCCATGGTTGGCCAACTCCATTACTCTGGGCCCAAGGCGAGGCAGAGAGCATCATGGCGGAAGGTCGCGGAGGAGGAGAGCGGCTCAGGATATGGTGACCAGGAAGGAGACAGAGAGAGAGGGAGGGAGAGGGCGCATTTTGCTCACTAGGGAGATATTATAAACCCGAAAGACAGATATCTCCAGTGACCTATCTTCTCCAGCCACACCATACCTGCCTGTAGTTTCCACCCAGTTAATCCATATCAGTGGGTTAATCCATTTCAGTGGATTAATCCACTGATGAGGTCATAGAGTTCTCATATTCTAATCATTTCACCTTTGAAAATTCTGGCATTGTCTCACATGTGAGCTTTTGAGAAACACCTATATACACCATCAAGCATAGCTAGAATCAGAAGGGTTGGGTTTTTTCCCACAAATACCCATTTCAATGACCCACATCGAATTTAACGTGTGGTTCTCCACGACCAGGGAACCGGTTTGTTCTTTCTTCTCTCTTTCTTAGCATCTGTTTCAGTACTGGCACCATATACGGGCGCTTAACAATAAGGTCAAGGTATTGAAGGGACCAACATATGGAATTGGGCATTAACTAGAAGGGAAGGTCTTGAAGTAGTTTCCTGGCATTGGGAGTCCACCCCCTTGCATGCAAAGATGCCTTGCTGCATTCGAGGCAGAATGGAGCTCGGTCACCCGTGTGCTGACCACTGTGTCAACAGCCCTGCCCCGAGACGGCGCCTTCCAAGAATGACTCCACCGTGTGGCCCTTGGCCAATCAGCACTTTCATCCACGATCTCACGCTTGGAAGCAGATTCGTTGGACTTTTGTTCCTTCCATGGAAGATTTTTGAAAAGGCTAACATACAACAGCCCGTCTTCTCATCAGTCCACCTCTTTTCCAGCCAAGACCCTGAAGCAATGTCCTTTGCGTACAGCCTGAGACTTCAGGTGCTTTCCCAGGGCTCCGCAAATCATTTCTCAGTTCCTTTTCAAAAATTTCCAGCACTTTCTAAAATACCAAAGCCAGCCACCATCATGAAGCTGAAGTCAAGAGTCCGATTCCACCCAGGAACCTGTTGTCTACACTGTTAAATAATAATTAGGAAGATACAGCCGGGTGTGGGGGTGCACATCTGTGATCCCAGTGGCTCAGGAGGCTGAGACAGGAGGATGGTGAGTTCAAAGCCGGCCTCAGCAATTTAGCGAGATCCTGTCTTTGAATACAATATATTTAAAAAGGGCTGAGGATGTGGCTTAGTGATTAAATGCCCCTGGGTTCAATCCCTGATTTAAAAAAAAAAAAATAAGAAAATAAAGCAACCTCTGAAGTGTATTGAAACCTCTTTTGCAGTGGAAAGCAATTGGTCATGGGAGACTATCATCAGTCAGCTCTGAAATTTCAGACGCATAACCTTGGCAGAAAAGTTTGGAAACAATTAGAAAAATGCTATCACTTACTTTTTACCCAAGCTGCCCAAGAGACGCTGGGGAGCTGCACATTGATCTCCTAGAATATCTGACCTATTTAGCAGCTTATCTCCCTGCTGCTGTTTCTCCCGATAGCTGCCATCATTCAGTAAATATGTAGGCACTGCATAATTTTTTTTTTTTGACGAAATCCATGATAGGATTAATTTCCTCATCACGTGAGATGGTTTAAAATACTGTTGGCCATGGTCCTTCATTAAATAATTGATTAGCATTTAGATGGGTCATTCCCTCATTGCTAGTTTGCCTTTTCTCTTATTTTCCAAAGAAACAAAGCGTTCCCTCTCCCCTGTCCTCTCCCCTCCCCGCCTCCTTGAAGATCTCTGTTCTGGCAGCTGCCGAACCCATATGGCAGCAGCTTCTGACCCCTGCAGCTGCCGGCTCTGCTGTCCCCAAAGCGCTGCCCTGTGAACTTCATCCAAGAGCCTTGTGGTCTCCATAGCAACTGGGGCAGCCTTGAATGTTTTGTCACTGAGGCCACCGAGGCAGCCACAGGCCCCGGCACATCCCTTTGGAAAGTGACACTGTAGACACACATATTCTTTAACAGGTATGCGTTGCTGGAGCCTGTCAGTCTAGATTCCTGGGGAGTCAAGTGAAAATTCAGTGCAAGAGGAGCCCTTGGATTTGAGAGACGCTTGAGGAAGAAACCTGTAATAAATCGACGTCTCCACCCTCCCCACGATTTCTTTATGGTATAAGCTTATACGAAAGATGAGCAAAGTCCACCTGCAGAAATTGTGCCTTATTGTTCTCGGCTAACTCCCTGCTTATTAAAGTCGGATCTTATAGGTGAGGGGAAAAGGCTTGACCAGCTACGTCTCTGTGATGGCTGTGAATGACCGGTGGCTACCAAAGCCCTCAAGTCTATCAGCGTTAATGCTTCTTCTAAATCTCCGTGGTCCGTGCCTGGCATGGAAGTTTCCATCCTTTCCTACTTCTGGAATGTTAGTGAAGAGTTGTGATAATGAGGTCTCACGTTAAATCTTTCAGTTAAGTTAGCGTCAACTTGACTTTGCCATATGCAATGTGCCTAACTGGAGAGGAGGTTCTGGACTGTGTCCAGTTGGGTTAGCCCTGTGCCATGGCCAGGGACCTGATTTGGTCATGCCAACACTTTCTGGATACCTGCTATATGCTGAGCTCCCCAAGGGCTGCTTCTCTGAAATCCTCTAACTCCATCAACCCTGGAAACTGATGTCCCGTGCATGTGGCCGGCCGTGGCACATGGGTTGCCATTCGCCCTTCATGATGTGACCAGTGCCATGATGATTAAATATTTTGAATGTGGTACCAGGAAAGAGGATGTTATGGTTTGGATATGAGGTATCCCCCAAAGCTCATGTGGGAGAAAATGAAGATCATTCAGAGATACAATGATTAGATTATGAGAGTTGTAACCTCATCAGTGGATTAATCCACTTGGATGGACTCACTGGGTGGTGACTGCAGGCAGGTGGGGTGTGGCTGGAAAAGGGGGTCCCTGGGCTGTGCCTTTGGGGTCTCTCTCCTGTCCCTGGTGAGCAGAGCTCTCTCTGCTTCCTGGTGCCCTGTCCTGAGCTGCTCTCCTCCTCCAGGCCCTGCCGCCATCTTGTTCTGCCTCCCCTTGGGCCAGAGCCATGGAGTCGGTCATCTATGCTCAGAAATTGTGAGATAAACTTTTCCTCCAAAATAAACTTTTCCTTCTCCAAAATTGTCCTGATGAGGTCTTTTAGTCACAATGGTGAAAAAGCTAAGTAAAATAGAGGAAGTATCAGCCCTCTTTTGTGGAATGAAAGAAAACATCAAATCCAACAAAAGATGGCTCTTTAAAAAAAGTTTTCTTTTCACAATCAGCTAAACTGGCTCAGATTCATCCTTTGGATTCAGTTAATGGTGGTGCCTCAGCTGTACGTTTTGAAGGCCATGCTGCATAAAGACCTTGTGTGCCTGTCTATCTTGCTCCTCTTTTCTCTTCATTTATTGTTGTGTGGTTGCATTTAGAAGCAATTTAAGAAGATCTGGGATAAGGCAGCCAGTAAGTCCGTGCTATTGATCCACTGCCCAGGTGAGGAGCTGCGATCGCACTGACGGATGGGTGATCCATGCCTTCAGACACACAGAACGCACTCTCTTCTTCAACTAAATTGGGCAAAGAAGTTTGCCCTGCGGTGCTCACTGAAAGGCGGACATGCGGCTGATGAGCTGGGGACATGACACCATCCTCCGATTTGCAGGAAGACAGGGCTGCTTGGTCTCTTGGAGCACACACTTGGTGCGGTTCAATTTATAAATTCGGCTCTTGGTTGGATCGTTTTATTTTAAAAGCACAATGGTACCTGAAGAGTCCGTGCTAACCACTTTCTCCATGCCTGACGAGTGGGTAAAAACGTGTAATAAATCCAGTTGCTCGTAGACGGAATGGAATGGGCACATGATTGGTGTTGTACATGATCGCTCTGCTTGAAAGTCCTCCTGTTCCCTGCCAAGTGAGCAAGATTGATGATGTTGAAGCAGTTTAAACAAGACATTCTGGGGGTGGGAATCTACAAAAATAGAAGTTGAGATAGAATCTACAAAAATAGGCTCAAATGAGCAGCAGTCAGATCAGAGATCTTGGATTCATATCCTAAGCACAGAACCACCTGAGACCTGGTCACCTTCACCCTCTCCGGCAGAGTCTTAGAACACGCGCCCGTCACTTCTTGCACCTGCGGATTCTTTCCCCTCTGCCGTACTCATTACTCTGGAGTGGGAAACACAGCCTGGCATTGGAAAAAGAACAATTTAGAACGCTCCCGGGAGGGAAATGAAACATTCACTGATGTTTTTATCATTCATTACTTTCAACCACTCCTTCTATGAAAATGTTAACGTGATGATTAGTGATTCTCGTTAGCCTTTCCTAGAAAAGAGTAGGGGAAAAAAGCCAATTTGGAATGAAGTTTAGCAACACAGGAAAAAAAAAGATCTATTCTTCACCTCTGTTGACTGGTTCTCTCAAGAGGGTAGAAATTGAAGAATCAGATGACCCTTGGGAGAAAAGCAACGGTCGGAGCACGTCTATGTGGACTGAACTGCATCTCTATTTTCTTGGGCAATGGGACTCTCAGGAAATCTCACGGTGCTGTAAATGACCTTCAGGGAGCATTTCTTTTGCACAATATTCTCTATGCCTGGGGAAATGTACTTTAACAGTCAACCTGGGAAAGAAAACTGTGTTGAAGGGTGGAAATGGATCACAGGTGGGCACAGGACTGAGCCCAGGGAAGTGAATTCCCCCCAGGGCTCCCTGGGGACCCAGGTCGGCCAGGAGGACAGGACGGAAGTGTGCAGATCTGAGCAGATTTGCAAGACCAGTCCGCGGGGCTGCGCTTCCCTGCAGGAAGACCTGGATCATTCGTCATTTTCAGCTCTCTGTAGCTTATTACTTTATAAATCTCAGAATTTTTTAGCCGAGTGGACTTCTCTTCGTGGACTCTACGTGCATACACATTTTGGTGGTGGCCGTTACCGGCAATAAAACTGTCAAACTGACGGAAGGCACAATCCGTGTAGGAGATATCTATGACTGCTCTGTCATGTCTGACTGAGATCCCACACCCCCTGGATAGGATCTCCTCATCTCCTGACCCCCTCCATCCCTGGGGACCACCATTCTATGTTGATTCCGTAGTTGGACGTGTTTTGATAAGTTGTGTAAATAAATCACACTGCATCTGTCTGCCTGTGGCAGGTCTGTGTCCCTTAGCATGTCCCTTAGTTGTCCTTAGGTCTTTGATAACAGCCATTTGGTATAGGGTTGCAGTGCATATTTCTCCTTGTATCTTGCTTTGGCATCTATACTGAGCCTAGGTTTTAACTGCCTCATTCCAGAGCAGGGCTTGGTCACCTTTGGCATTGTTCCTGGCTTTCTAAATCCTCCTTCATGGTTGGTCCAGGTACTTGTCTTACACCACCTCTACCTGTTGGCCACCTCTACGTGGGACAGCTAGCTACAACTGCACCCAAATGCTAGCGGGGTGAGAGACTTTTATCCCTATTTCTCTGCCTTTTGGTGTTTCCCCAATTCCTATAAATGTATGCTACTCAAGAAAATGCAAATGCATACATGGGGTCAATTCTTGGTGCAAATATTTTCATGTATGGTACCGACAGGGCGTCTGCTCCTAAAAGGTAACATCTACAATCTGTGGAGGGATGACCACCTACGTCATACCCGAAGATGCAGGGTTGAGGAACGTGCCTGGGTTTCTGGTCACGTGGCTTGCTCAAGGTACGCTGGCTTTGGTCTCCTTGGTCTGCCTCTTGGGGCCAGTGAGGACTTTCTGCCAACTTGTTCAGTTCTTGGCCATGTCAGCAATGCCCGTCTATCACCATGGAAGCCGGCACTAGGGAATCTTACCATATTTCTGAATGTCAAAATAACTAATTAATGATACCAATTAACTAATAACTGTATATACACACATACTAAGTGGTTTTGATCCAAACCCAAGGGCAGGCGCAAACCCACAAGTCGAGGAACTTGATGTTATCAGGACAACAGACCAATTAGCATGGCATCAATGCCCACAGATGACAAGTCACAACTTATTTCAAACCCTGGAAATTACGCATGCTCAGAGGAAGGAAAGGTGGACGTGAAATTCAAATAGAACATACGTGGAGTTCTAGGAAAGTTCAACCCAGGTGTAGGTTTTTATTTTGGTTTATAAACAACCTTTGAGGATCGCTAGTGCCCGCCGGGGTTCTCAGGTGACAGGTGAAGTTGGTGTCTGTCATATGGATGGGCAAGCCGCCGCTCACTGTGTTTCCTGATGGTTCTTTGTTTCTACACAGTGAAAGCAAACCGTTAGATTTCATGAGTCAGAAAGTTAGAGAAGAATCAGATTTACAGCTGATGGACTTTTCCAAGGGTATACAATTTTTTGGTGAATTTGATGATCTTTGGGCGATCAGCAGTAGTTCAAATCCTCAGGATTGAAGGATTTGATGAAGATGAAATTCTCTCTTCAGTTTGATTGAAAACCATAAAATGCAGATCCCGGGTCACACATTTCAAAGCCTCATATTGCGAATTCAAAGAAGCTTCTATGACACCAAAAATATGTTATGAATAATTTTAATTGATTGGTAATTGCTGAGCCATGCAGATCAGTTGGATATCCATAAGGCTGGTCATACACAGCTGAGTTCATGAAACTAGAGAGCAGAATAGTGGTTCCCAGCTGAGGGGAGGGTAGATATCAGATATAATGTTGCAACAAGGCACCTGTTGGTACTCTATCACACAATATTAGTTAACAATATTATATCACAGAATTCAAAATAGCTACAAGAAAGGGCTCAGGATGTATCACAAAGAAGCAATAAGCATTTGAGATGGTGGATAACATAAATATCCTGACTCGACCGATACACAATGTATAAATGTACCAAAACATCACACAGTACTCCATAAAGATGTGCAATTATTATTTGTCAAAAAAAATAGAAGCATAGTACTTAATTCATTTTAGTCTTCTTCCTAAAACAAAGCAAATGAAAATGGTATATGAACAAAAAATATGTTTCAATTGATTTTTTTTTGTTTTGTTCTACTGTCCAGAATTATTTTTCTGCTGCTAAATATAGGCATTCTCTGAAGAACATCCTTTGTCTTCTTAGCTTCTTTTTCCCCAATTTATCCTGTGATGGGCTTGGGCAATTGCAAGTCTTCAAGTGTGTCCAGGTTTTGCTGTAATTAATTAGCTCAGTGGATATCTGTGACATTTCCACTATGTGCCTGGATGCTTTCTCGCTGTGGCAGAAACGGCGGTGAGCAGGCAGACGGGGTGGCCAGCGCTGTGAGGCTCACATTCTGACCAGGGATCAAATCTTTGTAAATTAGCCGCAGCTACGTAAATTAGCATATCCATCTGCTAAAGGTGCACGAGAGAAGGAGGAAAAAAGTATCTGAGCCCATGAGTAAGGGGAGGAAATTCACCTGCCTCCTACGTGGCTATTTCTAGATCCTTCCAGAATGTTCCATCTGCATATCCATAAGACACGTCAATTCAACCTGTCCAGAAACAGACTCTCCACTGTTGAGCCAAAGCCAGTCCCGAGAGAGTCCAGGCTGGATGGTTTCACGGATGTAAATTTCAAATCAGGCAAAACTCAGCCATGGTGATAGGAGTCAAAACAGAACCTACTTTTGGGGAGTGAGGGAGGCAGTTTGAGGGGCTGGTGATGTTCTGCTTCTTGTCTGGGCGTCAGTTACGTGTGCCTGTGTACTCTGTGAGAATTCAGTAAGTAGGGAGTACTCGAATGTTTATTCCCATTGCATTTTAATGTTCAGGGTGGGACACAATTATGTCGTACTAACTCAATGAAGAAATGGAACCTCATTAACCCCTAGTACCCACCCTACAAAAAGTAAGAGGATTTCTTACTGCTCACCTTTATACTTAACGTCTCATACAATTTGTTCTCTCTGCCTCGGGCTTCTTTGAGACGTGTCAGCGCCTTTGCCCGGGGTGCATTACTGTCAACAGCGAGTAGTATTCCACGGAGTTGATGAAACACAATTTATTCATCCATTCCAGGTTTGATGGACGTTTGGATTGTTTCTCCTTTTTTCTTTTTTTTTTTCTTTGATCATAATGAATAAAGCTGCTATGAACATTCGGTACGTGTCTTTTTGGTGAACATATGTTAGCATATCTGTTGAGGATATTTCTGAGAACGGAGTCATGTTATAAGATGTGCATCTGTTCAGCTTAATGAGATGCCGTCCAGTGATTTTTTTCCAAGATGGCGCACCAAATTCTGCTCCAGGAGTGTGTAAATGTTGTTGGACATCCGCGCCGACAGTTGGTTTTGTCTGTCTATTGAAATTTAGACTCTCTGGTGCGTGTAAGCTGCAGTCGGAACTGCTACACTTTCCTGCGTACATCTTACACTTCAATAAAGGGCTTGATGAAAACAGTAAAAACATACATCTTTGTTCTCCTTGTTAAACTTTATCCTTCTTGAACTTTTCTTTTTCCCTAATGATGAATGGCTCACCATGGTTCCTGGCGTCTAGGCTCAGATTGAGCTAGCTCACCTCTGCATCTCTCTTCTGACAAGTCACGTCTCATTAGCTCTATTCCCAACACCTCCCTCACCGCCCACAGGCCCGGGTTCATGGGATGCTTCAAATAGAAGAGGCTCTGAGGTTCCACCTCAAAGCACAACTAGGGTCATCAAGATGCAAGGGTCTCAAGACATTGCATTTGGAAGAGAGAACAGTATGTGTAAATGTGCAGAGAAAACCAAGAGCATGCATGGCACACTCAAGGGTCCCCTCAGCTCGTCAGACAGCTGTGACATGGGCACAGAAAGAAGATGAGATTGGACAGTGTTTGGTCGGCTTCTCGTGGCTGCTGTCAAAATATCAGACACAAACAACTTAAAAAGAGGTCAGATTTGTTTGGGGTCACGGTGTCTGCCCATGGTTGCTTTCAGGCGGTAGCAAGGCAGGAATGTCGTGGCAGAAGGGCACGGCTGGGGAAAGATGTGCGCCTCATGGCAGCCAGTAAGGAGAAAGAGAAGGAGTGGGAAAAGGAGTGCGGACATATTCCCCTGGGCCATGACAAAGTGACCTACTTCTTCCACTTATGGTCCACTGCCTGCAGAACCGAGTGCCACCAGTCGTCCATTCAGCGCCCAATGGATTAATCCACTGACAAGTGGATTAATCTCTTTTCTCCAAAACCCTACCTTTGAACATGGCTGCATTGGGGAGGAAGGCTTCCACGCCTGAGCCTTGAAGGTTATTCCAGATGTGAGTCACCACAGACGGGCACAAGGGAAAGTGGTGTGAGCAGTTAAAGGCGTGAGTCTGTGTGAATTTAGGAAGGGGATAAGGTCTGGTGGGACGTCACTGGCCACTGCAGACATCCCGAGGGTAATGGGAATGAAAGGTGGGAATGAGGTGCTCAGGAAAGGGTCAGAGAGAAAGGGGGGGGTCCACCACGGAAACCAGGGAAGGGGAGGAATCGGAGCACCTGGAAGAGACTAAGGCAAAAGCATGTGTCGCCTGGACAACATTGCAATGTAGCCGTGTTAGAGGGGGAAACGATTAGCCTGTGAGAGGTGGCACCTCGTTAGTGGATCAATCCATTTGATAGATTGATAATCAGAATGGATTATTGGGTGGTAACTACAGGCAGGGGGGGCGTGGATGGAGGCAGGAGGTCACCGGGGAGGGGCACAGACTGACCTTTCACCAGCTTCCCTGACCTTTCACCAGCTGAATGACCTTGGGGCAAATCTCTGCTTCCTGGCCCGTCTTGCACAGCGGAAAACTCTCCTCTTCACCAGTACTCTCCCTAAAGCTCAGCGAAGAAAGCAGAGCTCTCTGTGTGCGATGCCGTGTGTTAAGGCAGAGGATGCGGGTGGGGTTTGTCCTCATTCTCCCACGGGGGCCCTGAGAATTCTCGGGAACCTCACGGAATCAGTGCTCTGCCGAGTTCTCACCGCGCATTGATAGTCCAGGACTTGGCGTTGCCCCATGGATGGATGGTTGAGCTGTCTGTAGAGCATCTGCCCTGGTCAGATTATGGTCCGGTGGAACGGGAACTAGGAACTTTTGTTTTATGATGGGAGGTGAAAGCCGATCTCTATCCACTTCAAACACTGGGGGAGGTCTTAGCACTCGGAACCTGAGAAATAGTGAGGGCCACCAAGGATCTTAGGCCCTATTCACCTCAGCCCTGTTTGACCTTGGTGAGGTGCAAAGTCCACAATAGCCTTCCCTGTGGCCTTCCTAAGAGGCTCATTTTCTGTACCAGGTGGAAGGGGTGCTAATGTTGCATAAGGACGACTTCTTTTAATATAGCAGATGTTTTCTCAGCCCATCTGAAGGAGATAGAAAAGGCAAGTGTGTGGCATTTTAAGCCGATGGTACGGCGGATTCTGTTCCTTAAGCCATCGGTCAAGGGGAAGAAGAAAGCCAGCCAGACAAAAGCCAGCTTTGGGTCAACCTGAGAACCATGAAAAGACAGCAAAGACGGAGAAAAACACAAAACACAAACAAGAGCAAAGCACAGCTGCACAACGGCCCAGTGTCGAGCTGCACGTGGTGAACCTGCAAGGAAGGGCAGGCTTCCCTCTGTGGGCCTTTCCGCCGTGCCCCACAAAGCCCCCTTTAGTCCGCACTTTTGCTGATGTGGAAAAAAAGACTTGACAAGGACAATTTTACAGGAGGAAAAGATTGTTTTGGGCTCACGGTTTCAGAGGTTCAGTCCCTGGTGGGCCGACTCCCTGGCTCTGGCCCAAGGGGAGCAGAACAAGATGGCGGCAGGGCCTGGAGGAGGAGAGCAGCTCAGGACAGGGCACCAGGGAGCAGAGAGAGCTCTGTCACCAGGGACAGGACAGAGACCCCCAAGGCACAGCCCAGGGACCCCCTCCTCCAGCCACACCCCACCTGCTGCAGTCACCACCCAGTGAGTCCATCCAAGTGGATTAATCCACTATTGGTCTACACCCAGTGAGTCCATCCAAGTGGATTAATCCACCAAGTAGGTTAAGACTCTCATAACCCAATCATCTCACCTCTAAACCTCCCTGCATTGTCTCACACATGAGATTTGGGGGACACCTCCTTTCTAAACCTTAACGAAGCCTAGCATCTTATTTTCATTACTGTTCACCTCCAAGTATTCTAACTGCAGCCTTCATTTCCTGTTTGGGCTTTGGTTGCTTTGAAAGGATGTGGCTTAATTTAGACATAATTGGCCACATTCTATCCGTCTTATTTCATAACTGATTTCTATTTTCATTCCTTTCTCTACTAAGCACATAATCTGTGCAAGTCCCATCACTTCTAACCTGTTTTATGGCTCGGCATAAGCTGGTTCCTGGAGAATGTTCCAAACGCCCTTGGACAAACGTACATTATTCAGTTGTCTTTCACATAAATGTCTTTATAAATGTTAATTCAGTCAACTGGGTTAACGATGCTGAGTCTTGGTCTTAACTGAGGAGAACGTAGAATACAGAGGTAGTCTTCAAAGGAAATGTCAAACGAGGAGTAAGGATAATTGCATAATGTTTAGACAAATTGAAAAAGAAAAATACCTGCTTCTTCAACCAAGCCAAACTAAATCCCACATTTTATTAGTGAGTGAAAAAATAACGATATATGATTTAGATGATCTAAAGTGACTACAAATTTGTTGACTTCATTTTACTTTTCCTGTTAAATTAGGGTGAAATAACCATTCTATACTTTATAGGACACCCAAGATTGATAAGTAAATATTTACATTTGTCAAACTAAAAAAAAAAAAAAACAACATTTACATAAAAATATATTCTGGGCATCACACAGAGTAGCGCCTGGCAACTGTATTAACGGACTGCTCCTAGACCATGTGAAGTACGACAGAATTTTTAAAAATCTGATATAAACACATTTTTCAAGTTCTCCATTGAATACAGTAGTTAGGATGAGTACATTAATTAGACGTGTACGGTTAACGCTGGACTGTTACTGCCGATTTTTATAAGAGTTCATGATTTTACTTTCATTTTCTCAATATCACAAAATGTTTTTGTTGAAACTTAAATTTCACAGATATCCTTAAAAGAATCCTAAGAATCCTCCTTGTTCTCCTGCCTAAACTCTGATGCAAATTTAGAAATATCCCAATACTAGGAGGTTCATAGTCCTTCACTAAATGCCTCTGCAGCATGTGATTTGGCGTTTTTCTATGTCTGTCTTTATAAGGAAGTTCATCATGGTCACGGTGACGGGAAGGCTGCACTGCGGGTTATGGGAAGAGCCCAGAAAACATAATTCAAGATGTCACACTCAAGTAAGTAACAAAGCAAACAAAAGTCACCGTGCTCAAACATACCGCTGATTATGGTGTGGATGTGGTGTGTTTCCTGAAACCTCAGGTGTGGGACAATGCTGGGGGGGCGGTCACTGGTGGCCTGCCTTTGGGGTTTATATTTTGTGCCTAGAGAGTGGAGCTCTCTCTGCTTCCTGGTCGCCACGTCCTGGGCTGCTTCCACCTGCCATCCCCTTCCGCCATGATGTTCTGCCTCCCCTTGGGCCCAGACCTAGGAATTCGCCCCACCGTGGCCTGAACCTCTGAAGCTGTGAGCCCGAGTGGACTTGCCCTCCGCTGCGTGGTTCTTGTAAGGTCTTCTGGTCACGGTGATGCAGATCTGGCTAAAACACCCCCCGTGATGGTTGAGGTGCCAAGGAATGCCAAGTCCTCCTGAATCCGATTGACTCCAAACTCAGATGCTAGACCACTCCTGGGTGGCTTATTTTGCTCAACCTAATAGTTTCATCCATTTTTCTGAAAATGCCATAATCTCATTTTATTCATGCCTGAGTAATATTCCATTGTGTGACCACATTTTCTTTATCCGTACATCCGCTGATGGACACCCAGCCCGGTTCCATAGCTTGGCTCTTGGGAACTGTGCTGCTGTAGACCTGGCCAGAGGAAGATAGAGAGAAAAGACAAAAGGTGGTAGCGGTGGTGGTGGTGGGGAAATCTCATGGAAGGAGGACAGGAAAAGGGGGGATAATTGGGGAATGATATTGGCCAAATTATATTGCTCCATTGTGTACATGTATGGATACATAACAACAGATCCCATCATTCTAATTATAATGCACAGATAAAAACACTGTAAGTTGGAAATGCACTGGTGTACCTGACTTATAGCACGTCCCAGCTGAGCCTGGAGCCACGGTAATTTGAGCACCATCTGTATACGCAAGCACCTGGTATTTACACCATGTTTTTAATATGGACGTGCCAGGGGACTACATACGGAGGTACATAAGACAGTCTTTTAAATTCCACTGTGTTGGATAGATCACACATTTAATATGGCTGCAAATACAGCGTTTGATCACAAGTTTTTATTGTTGCTGAGTTTTATATAAGCTGTGAGCCACACATCTGAGGCATGGAGACAGTTCCTATTGGTCCAACTCCACAAAAGATAACCACAAACTCTGAACAATATCGGAATCCCCGAACCTGTGAATATGTTTGTTGACAGGCAAACACAAAATTCAGGAAGTAGCTTGCCTCTACGAATTTATGAACCTGTTTTTCCATGTTGAGGAACATAAACCAACAAACCCTAGCAGGTCAGAGTCCCCTACCAATGCTTCTCTGGGAGTCCCTGAGCGGACATTGGCAACCTTGTTTTCCTAAATGCCCGTGGAGTGAGGCATTTGGAACCTCTAAGAACACTCCTTAGCAGAATGATTCAGATTTGGGACTCCTTGCTTGTAGGTTTTTTTATTTTTGGAGGGAGGGGGCTGGTATTGGGGATTGACTTCAGGGGCACTCGACCACTGAGCCCCATCCCCAGCCCTATTTTGCATTTTATTTAGAGACAGGGCCTCCCTGAGTTGCTTAGGGCCTCCCTTTGGCTGAGGCTGGCTTTGAACTCACGATCCTCCTGCCTCAGCCTCCCAAGGTGTGGGATTATTGATGTGAGCCATCACACCTGGCAACGTTTTCTACTTTAAAGGACGCGTCTCATGATTAGAAGCTCTACTGAGTTCCACCTTGTTAGATTCCCTGTGGTCAGCATGATTGAGGGGTCCATGTTATACAGATGGACAGGTGGCAGGAACACCTTCTGACCTCCTGAGATGGCTTGATGGGAACAGGATCTCCCCAAGGACTGTGATGGAACCCCTCTGTTTTTCTGTAACTGGAGAGAATAATTTCCTTTCAATTATGCTTTAACTTAATTTCCCAACACCTTAATCCCTTAATAAATTCCCAATTAGAGTGTTTTAATGAAATGAACGCTGGCTTGCACACAAAGACCACGTAAATGATTAAGGATCAGACACATATTCTTATTAGGAAAAGTATTTATATTTAGTATTTACCAAAGGAATGTAAAATGTAGACTTTTGTATTCCTTTGCAAGTTTTGAACCAGACTGCTCAGACTCCGAAAATGTTGTGTCCAGCATCCCGTGGCCCACTGTACCAGAGACAAGCAAATAAGACATGAAAAAAAAAATACAGAGAAAAGTGATTTTGAAGTGCTTCTGAAGTTCTCAGTGAGAAGTTGCTAGAAAGGTTGATTTTAAATCCACAAATATCGTACACACCCTTTTGCAGGTAGGAACATAAACCCAGAGGAACAATATCGAGAAATTGTGCTTCTCTCGTTTTCTAACCCTTTGGGAAATGGGTAGAAACAGCATCGAGCTTTGGCCGAAGGAGTAATGTGGAGTGGGACGAGGCTTCATTTGGCTGAGGGTGAAAGAAAAACGGCGCTGCTCACCCAGGAGGAAACTCAAATAGGGCGACCCACAGGTATAGGGGTGGGGCAGGGCCTTGGGGTGGTGGCCATGAGAAAAGGAGGTCGCAGTCGATCCGTGCATGCCCTGCGCGTGTCTGGAAGAATCGCACAGATCCCCGGTCACATGGACAATTAGCGTGTGTTAATAAAATCAGAACCACTGCAGCGGGTCTCAGATACATTTTGCAAAACCTGAGCTGGAAATGGGGCTTCCTCTGGACTTGAAGAAGGGTCCATTTCTGAGTAGGAGACAGCCACCCAGGACACCATTCATGTTTACGGAAGGGCCTGCTGTGTGTTGGGAACCTTCCATCTTTCATGCCCCAGAACAGTCTTGACATGCAACCATCTCTAATTGACAGGAAGAGCATCAGCCACAGAGAAATATCTCCAGGCTCTCCTTGTGGGTAAGTAGTACACCCAGGCCACAAAGCTCACTGGCTTATGTTTTTTTGGGGGCTTGCAGTACCAGGGATTGAACTCAGGAGCACTCGACCACTGAGCCCCATCCCCAGCCCTATTTTGTGTTTTATTTAGAGACAGGGCCTCCCTGAGTTGCTTAGGGCCTCCCTTTTGCTGAGGCTGGCCTTCAACTCCTGATCCTCCTGCCTCAGCCTCCCGAGCCACTGGGATTACAGGAGTGCACATACCTCACACAGCCCCACTGGCTTATTTTCAAACTCAAAAACTTTCAATGGCTTCATAGGCTTGGGGATACCTGGAACTGCAGATTTCCTGATAGCAAGAAAATTGTTCCTTTTGTTTTCCTCTGTCATGGAGTAAAATATATCTAGGCTTAGAATTTACCAATTTAACCAACTTAAGAATTTACCAATTTGAGGTGAAAAGTTTAATGGCATTTAGTGCATTCACAAGGTTGTATGACCATCACATCTACCTAGTTCCAGAGAATTTTCATCATCCAAAAATGAAATCCTGTATCCACTAGTAATCTAACCTACGGTCTGTCTCTATATTTCCCCTGTTGTGCATATTTTATAGAAATGGAATCATTCTGTGTGTGGCCTTGTGTCTGATTCCCTCCAGTTAGCATAATGCTTTTGAGGTTCCTCCTTCTATAGCATACAGCACTACTTCATTCTTTTTCATGGCCAAATAATATTCCATTGTATGGACAAACCACATTTAAAAAATCCATCCATCAGTTGGTGGATATCTTGGTGGCCTCGACCTTTGGGGTACTGTGGGTAGTGTTTCTGTGAACAACCAGGTAGAAGTGTCTGAGTTAACATTTCGGGTTCTTTGGGGCATACATACAGGAGGAGAGCCTCTGTCTCACTTTCTAACACCCTTTCTCTGTAGGGCCAGGTTTTCTGTACTATTCATCCCACCAACGGGGACCACGTTGTCACTGTGCGTCCCTGCACATTTATGCAGCCAATAGGGAAGTCCTAGCTGCTGTCCTTCCGCCGTGTGGAAGGACGACCCATGATGCTCAAGACCTCCCCTACAAACCTCAGCTGCCTGGGTTCTGGGGTCAGGTCGGGAGGTCGGAAAAGCTTTTCTGGTTCCTACGAAAGGGGGAAGAGGGTGAACCTGAGGGCGCGCGCCACCATTCGACAAGCTGTTCCCCAGGTCTTCAGCACCAGTGGCCCACCACAGGGGGTGACTTGGTGACAGGCAGGCTGTGACTTCCCCTCCAGAGCCAGCCTTGGCGGGTGAAGTCGGTCTCACGTGGCATCTCTGTGACTCTCCTATTTTGCGGTCCCATTTCCCTTCTGCTCTCCTCTGATCAGGACCCCTGTGACGACGTGGGACCCCCCTTGAGGTGAGTTTCAAGGGGCCTGTGGAAGGCGACAGCTAGAATTCATACAGTCGGAGAAGACCAGGATGCTGGTTATATTTGATTTCTGCTTTCAACCAGCTTTTTGAAATTTTAAAATTTGTTCTTTTTAGTTATACATGACACCACAGTGTATTTCGACATAGCATCCATGGCGTGTAACTCCCATTCTTGTGGTGGTACGTGATGCGGAGTGACATGGGTTGTGTATTCCACTGTCATTCCAATGCTATTCCACTGTCTTTCCCATTCCCATCCTCCCTTTCCCCACTCCCCCGTCCAATCCTGTGACACTCCAGTCCTCCTTCCTACCTTATTGCGTGTTAGCATCTGCACATCAGAGAGAGCATTCAGCCTTTGGTTTTTTGAGGATTGGCTTATTTCACTGAGCCTGATATTCTCCAGCTCCATCCATTGACCAGCAAATAGCATCACTTCATTTTTCTTCATGGCTGAGTAATATTCCATTGTGTCCATGTACCACATTTTCCTTATCCATTCCTCTGTTGAAGGGCACCTAGGTTGGTTTCATAGCTTAGCTATTGTGAATTGAGCTGCTATAAACATGGATGTGGCCGTGTCCCTGTAGTGTACTGATTTTAAGTCCTTCAGGTATAGACCGAGGAATGGGATAGGCAGGTCAAATGGTGGTTCCATTCCCAGTTTTCTGAGGATTCTCCATACTGCTTTCCAGAGTGGTTGCACCAACTTGCAGTCCCACCAGCAATTCAACCTGATTGGCCACGGGGATGTCTCAAGTTATCAGCTTCCATTTTGCCAGAGACAGAGATGAAGGCTCACCTGGGTTGCTTGCATATCTTATTAGTTATTTATGCACTTTTTAAAAAATAAAATGGGCGGAGCTGGGGGTGTAGCTCAGTGGTGGGAGGTACCCTCAGCTTGTAGTCGAACTTGCTTTCAACACCCAGCACCTAAATAAAGAACTAAACCCAAAGAAAAAGAGGGAAAATCAAGAGAAGCAATTTAATAATGATTCATGCAAAAAGCATTGAAGTCGTCTTTGGAAAGAGCTATTTAATGTTGATAACACTTGGAGGGATAGACTCACTAATCGATGCCAAGAATTTTTTTATACTAGAAAAAAAAAAACAACTATCTCGACTCTCAAGTTTTTCCAAAAGTATGAAAGTGTTTAACAGATGCACATAAATGTTCACCTGAGTAGAATCCAGAAACATAGATTGAGGAAATGTCAAATAACTTACAAACGAACCAAAAAAAGCACATGGAGTTTTCACTCCCTGTCTAGCAAAAATATGAAAAACATGAAGGCAGGACCAGCGGAGTTTGATCGACAGCGGAGTTTGATCGACAGCGGAGTTTGATCGACAGCGGAGTTTGATCGACAGCGGAGTTTGATCGACAGCGGAGTTTGATCGACAGCGGAGTTTGATCGACAGCGGAGTTTGATCGACAGCGGAGTTTGATCGACAGCGGAGTTTGATTGACAGCGGAGTTTGATTGACAGCGGAGTTTGATTGACAGCAGAGTTTGATTGACAGCAGAGTTTGATTGACAGCGGAGTTTGATTGACAGCAGAGTTTGATTGACAGCGGAGTTTGATTGACAGCGGAGTTTGATTGACAGCAGAGTTTGATTGACAGTGGAGTTTGATTGACAGCGGAGTTTGATTGACAGCGGAGTTTGATTGACAGCGGAGTTTGATTGACAGCAGAGTTTGATTGACAGCGGAGTTTGATTGACAGCGGAGTTTGATTGACAGCGGAGTTTGATTGACAGCGGAGTTTGATTGACAGCGGAGTTTGATTGACAGTGGAGTTTGATTGACAGCAGAGTGTCATGGTGAGCCATTATGGACTCCCTGTCTCCCAGGTGGAGGAGCAGGCCAACCAGCCCTCCCCAGCCTACCCCTTCCTAATTGCGGACTAACAGTACGATAGGAAGGGGACGGCTGAAGCTGTTGTCCTCCATGATCATAGACGGTTGCTGTCTTTAGCAGGCCCAAGGCCTTCAGTTTGGCCGCCCAGCACAGCACAGACTGACTGCACGTAAAATCAGTGTGCGTTATGCAAAGGATGATTCTGCACGTCCGGATGTCTGTGGAATTGGCTTGTCTGGCGGTGACTCTTACTCCCAACAAATATGTCTTGGATGCATCAAAGGCTTTCGCAGTTTGGTCCTACTGGGTTGGATTCCCTTCTGCCTCTTCATTTGGAAAACCCCAGTTTGAAGCAGAGTCATGGGGGAAGCTGATGGGGGCCTTTAGCTCATCATTGGTAGAACCAGGCGGGGTACAGGTGCGGGGGTATTTAATTTCCTGAAGTGGATTACAAACAGCCTTGGCTTCCTTGCAACTGAATCTTTTTTTATTATTATTGTTGGTTGTTCAAAACATTCCAAAGCTCTTGATATATCATATTTCATTCATTAGATTCAAGTGGGTTGTGAACTCCCATTTTTACCCCGTATACAGATTGCAGAATCACATCGGTTACACATCCACGTTTTCACATATTGCCATCCTAGTGTCTGTTGTATTCTGCTACCTTTCCTATCCTCTACTATCCCCCCTCCCCTCCCCTCCCATCTTCTCTCTCTACCCCCTCTACTGTGATTCATTTCTCTCCTTATTTTTTCCCCTTCCCCTCACATCCTCTTATATGTAATTCTGTATAACATTGAGGGTCTCCTTCCATTTCCATGCAATTTCCCTTCTCTCTCCCTTTCCCTCCCACCTCTCATCCCTGTTTAATGGTAATCTTTTCCTCCTGCTCTTTCTCCCTGCTCTGTTCTTAGTTGCTCTCCTTATATCAAAGAAGACATTCTGCATTTGTTTTTTAGGGATTGGCTAGCTTCACTTAGCATAATCTGCTCTAGTGCCATCCATTTCCCTGCAAATGCCATGATTTTGTTATTTTTTAGTGCTGTGTAATACTCCATTGTGTATGAATGCCACATTTTTTTAATCCATTCTTCTATTGAGGGGCATCTAGGTTGGTTCCACAGTCTTGCTATTGTGAATTGTGCTGCTATGAACATGGATGTAGCAATGTCCCTATAGTACGTCTTTTAAGGTCTTCAGGGAATAGTCCGAGAAGGGCAATAGCTGGGTCAAATGGTGGTTCCATTCCCAGCTTTCCCAGAAATCTCCATACTGCTTTCCATATTGGCCGCACCAGTTTGCAGTCCCACCAACAATGAACAAGTGTACCCTTTTCCCCACATCCTCACCAGCACTTGTTGCTGTTTGACTTCCTAATGGCTCCTTGCAACTGAATCTTGCCGAGGTAGAATCCACTTCTCTAACCTGTGGAAGCCAGTGGTTTGCTTTGACAAGCATAAAGACACTTGGTGAACTTTCTGGTCAAATGTCCAGCTTGCCCCTTGACTGTCTCAGACTCCTGAGATTGCCCTTTATGAAGAACCTCAGGGTGGAACACTCCGCAGACAGGGAGGCCACTGAGACACTTGATCGAGGCCAGCTAGGAAAATGCAGCTCGCGATTGCACCAGTGTGAGTGGGCACAGGCAGGACCAGTGGAATGGCCCAGGCAATCCTCAGAATCACGAGAAGCCCCGACACATCCCTCTTGCTTTGAATCACTCAGAGTAGGAGATGGGGATGTTTGTCACGCAGTCATAGCTAACTCATACAGTAGTGCTGACCGATACCCACTTCTGGGGCAGAGCTTCTTTATTCTCTTTGAGGAAGTTCGGTCCTGCCAGAGGCCAAATCTGGACGTGAGGCCTCAGTAACAAGGATGCTCACAGGAGACATGGCCTGGTGCTCCAAGAGCTGGAAAGGTCCTGGCTTCTGGATGATGTTCAGCCAAGATATAGGTGTTTGGAAAAATGTGCTCTTGAAAAGATGGATCTCAAGAGGATTTCGTTCTTTCGATTTGAAAGAAAGCTATGAGTCATAAAGAGAGAGTTTTATATTTCTCTTCCTGTGCAAACGTCTCATGATGTGATGTCGTGTTTCCAATCCTCTGTCAGAATGGCTGATGATCGCATCAATCCTGTTCACCTGCCCCTTGAATATCGGTCAGCGCTCATATTTGGTTATTTGTGTTCTTTTCTTGGAAGGATGAGGGGTGGTTGGGGTGACCACGTGTAAATGGCTCTTATCTAAAGGAAGATCATTAGGGTTGTATCCGACATGATCAAAGAAAAGTGTGGCCCAATCGGAACTTGGCCGTGGGATGTGTGGATGGGAGCCGGTGGAGGAAAGTTAGGTGGAAGGTGGACTCTTTTGTATAATTATCTTATTTTCAAAGAGTAGACTTTTGTAGTTCAAAGGAGAAATATCTAATAAGCATATATTTTTTTAAATTATGTGAATTGAAGACCCAGGAAATAAGAGGAACGGGTGGGACTTGGATCCAAAGGTGCTGCTGGATGAGGTACGATGAAAGTTGGGAGCCCAGTTATATTGTTTTGTGATGTCATTACGATATGTCTGCTGTTGGCCACCAGGACATAGAGGGGTCCCTTCAGCCTGCAGACATGAGGCGATCTCATTCCTCGTCTTACTCTTTTTAAAAAATTGATTTTTAATCGACAGGCAATGGTCGTACGTATTTGGGGGCATGGTGTGATAGTTCAGTACCTGCCCACGTTGCATGATGATCAAAAAGTCCTTCTGTGGTCTCCCTCATCCATGGCTGGTGGGGCTGCAAATTGGCACAGCCACTCTGGGAAGCAGGACGGAGATTCCTCAGAAAGCTTGGAATGGATCCACCATTTGATCCAGCTATCCTAGTCCTTAGCATATACCCAAAGGACTTAAAATGAGCCTACTACAGTGACACAGTCACATCAATGTTTATAGCAGCTCAATCCACCATCGCTAAGCCATGGAACCAACCTAGGTGCCCTTTAGCAGATAAATGGATAAAGAAAATGTGGTATATATATACACAATGGAATATTACTCAGCCATGAAGAAATGATGGCGTTTTCAGGTAAATGGATGGAGCTGGAGGATATCAGGCTAAGTGAAATAAGCCAGTCCGAAAAAACTGAAGGCAGACTGTTCTCTGATATGTGGATACTAGCCCACAGCAAGGGAGGGTAGGAGGAGAAGAAGAGGAGACCATTGGATCAGACAAAGGGGGATGAAGGGAAGGGGGGAGGGGACCAGAAAGGCAGTAGAATAAATCAGACATGACTTTCCTATCCTTATAGATGAACACACACCAGTGTAACTCCACATCGCGTAGAACCACAAGAACAGCATCCTGATTAGAACAGGTTACACTCCATGTATGTGTACTCTGTCAAAATCCACCCTACCATCCTGTATGTCTAAAAAGAACAACAACAAAAAACTCATTTTCCATGTTAAATTCCTGGCATCAGGAACTTTCTGGTTTTTTTAGCTCTAATCTATTTATCTTATTTTTATTTTTATTTTTTTAAAATTTTTTATTAGTTGCTCAAAACATTACAATGATCTTGACATACCCAAAAGACCTAAAAAGAGCATACAACAGGGACACAACTACATCAATGTTCATAGCAGCACGATTCACAATAGCTAGACTGTGGAACCAACCCAGATGCCCTTCAATAGATGAATGGATAAAAAAAAAATGTGGCATTTATACACAATGGAATATTACTCAGCACTAAAAAATAACAAAATCATGGCATTTGCAGGGAAATGGATGGCATTAGAGCAGATTATGCTACGTGAAGCTAGCCAATCCCTAAAAATACAAATGCAGAATGTCTTCTTTGATATCAGGGGGGCATTAGGAACTTTCAAAGTGACAATTGCACATATTTTCCAACACACAGAATCAAAGTGAAAACATAATCTTGTAAGAAAGGGAAAATTTTGAAAAGTTTGTAGGAGTAAATTTCCTTTATCCAATTTTCAGTAACATTAGATAGAGAGAAGATTATAATTTGACATCTAGAGAATGAATATTTATTGAATTGGGGCGGGGGGAAAGGTTTAGTGTTTGTGATCAAATAAAACGCAGCCATAGTGTTAGCTGGACCTATTTTTGGTATCATTTGAATCTTTCCCAAGTGAGGCTTGGTCAGCCTGAAATAGCCCAGGTCCACGTCGGTATCAGATTTCGTCAGTGAGGAAAAAGGCCAATTGATGCGGGAAGGCAACAGATACCACCACTCCAACCTGCGATACAGAGAAGCTTCCGGTTGCAAGGGAGAGCTTCCAAGGCCACGCGGCACTGCACCTCGGGAGCACTCTCCCGGCCTCACACCCCCGTCCTCTCCTCTCCTCTCACGCCCACCTGCCTCCTTCTCCTGCTGACGGAGCTCGTGACCACAGCCTCCCTCACTGAACACGTCCCCGCCTAGATTCTCCCCACCCCTCACTTGGTGGGCATCTGCAGTGGCTACCCAGAGGGTCTCCATTTCAACTCATCCTCCACACTGAGCCCTGGGTCTTCAAACACACACGTGGGCAGGTGCCGCTCATCAGAGCGTCAACCTCTGGTGGACATTGACTGCCCAGTCCTGCCTGCCTTGTCGCCCCCTCCTGATATTCTTCTCCAGGAGTTCAGTGCCTGCCTTGGATTCCTCGACTTCCATACCTTTACGTCTTCATTATGCTGCTTTTTTGGCTTTCCGTTGCTATAACAAAATACCCAAGGAAATTAGCTTATGAAGACGAAAGTTTGTTTGGGCTCATAGTTCTGGAGGCTCCAGTCCAAAGGACTTAGGATGAGCTTTGGTCCAGGGTCCCACAATCCCCTTTGAGGGAACCCCCCTAACGACCTAAGGGGGGCCCACCGAGCCCCACCTCTTCAGGTCCCAGCACTCCCAACACCAGCACCCTGGAGACCAAACCTTTAACACACAGGCCGACTTCCTTGAACCTCTTTGTCACAAGTGGGTGCAAAACTGGCACAAATAGACTTGACTTCCCGGGTACACCCCATGGAAATGGACTGATCTTTGATAACCCTCTGGCTCATTGTTCTTTTCTTCTGGGATCTCTACAGCCTTACTGAAATTCAGAGCTCTCTCTATTTTCTTCTTGTGTCCCTTGCAGAGTGGTGGTGGTGGGTGTGTGCGCTTTGAAGCCTCCGTTGGGTTGCGAATGCAAGTAGATTCCACGGGTTCTGACAGCAGGACAATGTCGTCTACACAACAGCTTGTAACATAAGTGGATCCAAACGAACCTTGAATCACTGTACCTAGGTCCTTGGCTGGATTCTGTTCCAGGATGCCAGAGAGCCTTAGGAAATGTCTCCTCCTGATCCAATGCACCCAGTGCAAGGTCAGTGCTATCCGAGTACTTGTTCTCCAGTGCTGTTCAGGGAAAAATGGATTTCCCAGTGCAGACACGATTTTTTAAAAAAAGATATGTGCGTTTTCCCTGGGTTCAGTCAATGCACGCAGAACCTGTCCACATAAAGGGTCAGATTCCATTTTTAAAAATCAAGGGTGAAAGAAAACAAGTCGGCCACCGTGGGAAACACCGGGTGCCTTTGGTCTCTGTGGTCAGCTTCTCAAACCCAGTGGCCAGCGAAGGTCACTCACACGAAATTCCCAGCCACAGGTTTTGCTGTTCTTGGGGCATGAGAAAAGAGCAATTATTTGACTTCAAGAAGCTGCAAAATGTCTTTAGACCCAGTTGTGTGTTTTTCTGGGGTGGGGGGGGGGCCAATGAAGAGCACCCCTACTTGTTCAGGTCCTTGAGAATGACGTCTGCCCTTTCTAAGTCCAGATGTCTTTTCCTACCCGACAGTGTCTTTGAAAAACAAGGCGACTTGAGTCTCCTTCTGCAACTTCCCCTTGAATCCGAGCCTGCCTATTAGAGTAAAATGGTACCCGACGCGAAGCGGAGAGGACCGAACTCGTGTGTGTGTGTGTGTGTGTGTACAGTAGCCCCCCAGGTCTGCAGGGAATATGTTCAAGGACCTCCAACGAATGCCTGAAACCACAGATAATGCCAAACCCTGTACATACTAGATTTTATGTTTTTTTTTTTTTTCCTGTGCACACTGCCACATTGCCCCGTAGTACCAGGGTTGATCTGTCCTTCCAGGTTTCATGCCCCAGAGCCCCCTCTGCGTCACCACTCTTGCATATTGGGGTCACTATTAAGTAAATGCTATCATAAGGACTGTGATAGCACAGCAGTCCATCTATTCCCTGAGACGGCTATGAAGTAACTCCTGAGGGAGTAGCATATACCGGGTGGAAACACTGGGCAGAGTGGTAATTCACCTCTGAGGGAGGATGACGCGATATTTCGCCATGCTGCTCAGAACGGCTTGCAATTTGAAAGTTGTAAATTGTTCCTTTCTGGAATTTCCAGATGGATCTTTTTGGACCGTGAATTGACCACTGGGAATAAAAAGAACAGAAAGCGAAACCATGCGTAAGGGAGACTGCTGTATGCCCTTGGCGCACCTATGGATACAGTCCCTGGGAGATTCCCACCCCAATAGCTCTGGTCACTCAGCCTGCTGGCGACTAAAGGTCCACCTCTGTTTGTGAAAGGCCTAATTATAATACAAGAAGCAGATTCGTCTTTCCACTTGTCGACATTTCCACTTTTTCCAACTGGGTCTGAGTCACTGTCCCTCGGACATGAAGCCAGTCCTCCGTCTGGTATCCTATTCCTTATGAAGGGCTTGACAGCGCCAGAGAGTTCACCCTGTGTGCTCTTCTGCTGTTCGCCATGTGGTGCAACAGAGTCCCTTCCTCCCCGGGGCCATGCACTGCCACAGGCGCCACGTTGGAAGGAGAGACCAGACCCTTGCCAGACACTCGACTCACAAAAGCTTCCACCTTAGAATCCCCAGCCTCAGGATCTGGGAGAAACACACCTCCTGTCCCATATAAAATAGAAAATATCTGCGGTATCATGTTACATCAGCACGAGGGCTCTAAAATAGAATGCATGTGCCAAAACGCACAGAAGTTGGTACAGTACCGCCAGCTGTATGTGAGGCTTTATCTGTGTTTCCTGAATTTCTCCGCTAAGAACATTTCTCTGCCCAGGGTCGATCTGTTCCAGGGTTCCACATTTGCACTTAGTCATCGCCTCATCTCTGCGCTTCTCAGCCCTCTGCCTTCCTTTCTTCCCTGGTTTGCTGGTGTCCCTCATGGGTATCTATACTTTTGGCATCAGGGGCTCAGATTTGTTCAGTGCCCGGTCCCCTGACATCTACTCCTAGTACAGGTCCATAGCAGGGGCTCAAGCACCTACGTGTTCGATGCATGAGTGCATCAAGATATGGGGTTTGTTCGCAATCTCGGCATCCACTTTTACCTGAATGCTGGGAAATGTGATATTTTCCTGCTTCTGTGGGGGATTGCAACATAGGAAATCCCACGTGACACCGTTTCCTCTCTTACGTGCCAAAGTTTGCAATTATGATAAGTTCCAAATGTCATGGACCTGATTTTGCATATCAATGTGTTAGAATCTTGAGGACTTCCCAAGAAGCTAAGTAAGGCAAGATCTTTAATCAGAGGTTTCTGTGAATAAGCGCCTCAGAGAATCACCGTGTGTTGGGGTCAAGGAACCGTTTTGGGGTACGCCTAAGAGTACCAGTTGTGGTCCTGGAAGAGTTCAGTGTTTTGCTGGGGTAAAGCCTCCTCACCCTGTAAACTAGTGTGCTTGTTAAAAGATTAAGCAAGAATGAATCTCTTTTAGTCCTTATTACCCAAGACTCAAGAGAACAAGGAGAACTTCAAGTTGGACTGATTCTAAGTGATATATTTTCATGTTCTCATCTAGATTTCTGTTTTTCCCTCCAGTCCTCTAGATGGCTAGACAGCGAGGTTAAAGGATCCCCCACATCTGGTTACATCTGCCAATCTGGAGGTACTTGCTAGAAGGTTTGCCAAGGAAGGAGCATGTTTTCTTTCTCTTATTTGGTTGCAAATATTTGGATGCAGATTGTTCTGCATCAAGCTTTATGCTACATTATGCAATGTCAATGGGCCAAAGGAATATTCTGAAGACAGAGAACGACAGAAAGGCATTCTCTACAAATAAAAAATGCCCCATGACCCGTCTCCCTCCTTATCTCGTGTGAATGAAGGTAACTTTTAACCTCCATCCTCCCAAGAGAGGTCTTCTGCAAATTTTCAAAGAGTGAGACAACTAGTAGTGAATATTCCTATATGTTCTGCCAGTAGATGTGAATAGAAATCTCTTCCTCTTAGAGATACGGCTTTCACTAATGATAGGTTTGGAAAAGAAAAAAAAATGACCAGCAACTCTTGGTGTTCTGTCTCTCCCATTTTTAGGAGTTCGTTTTTAGCTTCCCAACTTTGCAAGTTAAGATCCCTGACTGTACAGTCTCAGGTAGCATCTGGGATCCTAACAGCCTGCCTGGGCTCACAGTGTGACTGCAGAATGTGATTTAAATGCCAGCAAACAAATCCCTCACTAACACGTCCAGCTCTGTTTCTGCAATTTCTTTCTCACGTCCTTCTTTCCTTCCCAGAGTCTGTGCCATGCATCCTCTCAAGACATTTCCGTGGTTGTCCGAATCATGAGTCATCAGAACCACGGTGGTTAATGACACAGCCTGAGCTACAGCAGGAGGAGACGCGTTCTCGGAACATCAGAGCACTCATTATTTTTTTGAAGATGAACGTAAGATTATCTTGGTAGAGCTGGAGGTCACAATTCTTTGGGAAAAACAAGAAATTCTCCATAATATGTGGACACGAGTAATTTTGAAGCGTTATATCATTCCCTTGGCCATCCAAATGACAATGATTTTTTTTTTTTTAATAACCCACGTTTCCAAAGAGTAAGGAACCGTGCCCCCCCCCAGATGCCTCAGATCCTTCCATTCCTGAATTATTACTGTCGACAGAAACTTGAACACAAAATCTGATTTATGAAAATGTTCTTTAAAGGTACAACGTCATCCCAAGTGAAATAAGCCAAGCTCATCCTAAGTGAAATCAGCCAGGCTCCGAAACTGGGGGATCCACTGTTTTTTCTCTCATGTGCAGAAACTAGACCAAAATAAGGGGAGAAAGCAGGGGGTATCCTCAGAAAACAGAAGGGAGGTCAGTGGGGGGTACAGAAAGGGTTTGAAGGGAGGCAGCAAGGCAGAAAGAAAGCCCCGGAGGACTGAAATATAGCAAATTATATTCCAGGCACATATGATGACATGAAATCCTTATATGTCCGAACGTTCTTGCTTTGTATCTTACGTGAGCTTTTGGGGACGCCTAATGGCTAAGCTATAACAAGCAGTAAAAGGATTTGATAATGAGTTTTGTAATCTAATCAGTGGATTAATCCACTTTAATGGATTAACCTGGTGGTAACTGTAGGCAGATCCAGGGTGGCTGGAGGAGGTGGGGGCATGCCTTTGGGGTCTATATTTTGTCCTTGGTCAAGAGAGCTCTCTCTCTGCTTCCTGGCGCCACGTCCTGAGCTGCTCTTCTCCTCCAGTCCCTTCCACCATGATGTTCTGCCTCCCCTTTGGCCCAGAGCTATGGAGCCAGCTGTCCACGGACTGAGACCTCTGAAGCCATGAGCCCCCAACAAACTTTTCTTCCTCTAAAATTTCTCCAGTCAAGTCTTTTGGTCACAGCAGTGAAAAGCCTGATTAAAATATGACTCACGGATTTCTCTAAATCTTACAGAATTCACACAAATGTTGTTTTAAGAAACACTCAACAACTTACATTTCTTTTCCACTCAGGAAGCTGTTTCCAAGTCTACCTGTGTGTTTTTTTTTTTTTTTAATTTTTTAATATTTATTTTCTAGTTTTCAGTGGACACAGCATCTTTGTCTGTATGTGGCGCTGAGGATCGAACCCGGGCCGCACGCGTGCCAGGCGAGCGCGCTACCGCGTGAGCCACATCCCCAGCCCCCCTACCTGTGTTTATACCATCAACTGTGGTTTCTTCGCTCCAACGGCCACGTGATAATTCATTTCATGAACTTACCATGGTCCATTTCCCTAATGATGGTTCTCGGTTTTTTTGGTTGGTGTGACCTGTCATTTGCCGTAACGAGCAGGAGGACTGTGGCAGATTTCTCTTTCTCTCTTTGTAGACCCAGAAAGGGATTTCTCCAGCAGTACAATTGCTCAGTTGGAGATTGCATTCATCTTGAATCTAATAGATTTTGCAAAATTGCCTCTGAAGAGGTCATGCCAATTCTCTCTGCCATCAGCCGAGGGTGAGGGTTCCTGTTTCCTACATTCCTAGTTTTATCGCTCTTCTCGTGTTTGGGCCGGTCTGATATCTGTATGAAACCACAACTCATTTCTTAATCTATCGAACAAATATCGGAGGCTCTGAGCAAGGTTTTCAAGGTGGAAAGACACCCCAGACAGCCTTCTTGCATTGAGACGCTCTTGGTCGGAGACTTTTCATGCTTTGGAATGTTAAATAGAGCAACAGGGATCGCCTCAACTCGGGGGCAAAGTTTAATCACAGGCTCAGTCCTCCTGGGGAAGAGGGGCTGGCAAAGGGTTGTATTTCCTGCTGTCTGGGTTTGCAGGTGAGTTTGGACACCCACAGTTTGATGGTTAAAAAAGAGCGGGGAGGAAAATAAATGAAATTGGGAAATGAGGACCCAAGGAGAGAGAAAATATAAAGGTGGCTCCTTAGATGGTGGCTGTACCGAGGAGCTTTGAGGAATGGTCAGGGAGGAGTGGGGTGGTCAGCAGCGGGCTGTCTCTCCTTCCCCCAACCCTGGATCTCTCTCTCTCCACATGGGGACACCTTCTGACTTGGTTTCCCCTTAGGAGAAGCCGTCTGATGAGCATCCAAAGACCTCAAGACCAACAGGCAGCTCATAGGCAAGAACGACTCATAGCGTCTGAACCACGGCAGGGTCTCAGAGTCACCGGTGGAACGGCTCAAAGTTGTGCAATGAGCGACCAAATTCAAAGGTAGAGAAGACGCACATTCTTTCCATTTAAGCCCTTTCCAATTGCACACTGGGAAAGTTGTTTAGAAACAAAGGCTCTGTTTTCAGACAAAGACAAGAAATCACATCTCATCCCTTAGTGTTTTTGGCTTTTTTTTGGTGGGAGGAGTGTTTTGGTCAGCTTTTTGATTGTTGTGACCAGAACGATCCAACAGAACAACCATAGAGAAGGAGAAGTTTATTTAGGGCTCACGGTTTCAGAGATTCAGTCCCTGGTGGGCCGACTCCATGGCTCTGGCCCAAGGGGAGGCAGAACAAAATGGCGGCAGGGCCTGGAGGAGGAGAGCCGCTCAGGACAGGGCACCAGGGAGCAGAGAGAGCTCTGTCACCAGGGACAGGACAGAGACCCCAAAGGCACAGCCCAGGGACCCCCTCCTCCAGCCACACCCACCTGCTGCAGTCACCACCCAGTGAGTCCATCCAAGTGGATTAATCCACTATGAGTCTACACCCAGTGAGTCCATCTAAGTGGATTAATCCACTCATTAGACTAAGGCTCTCATAGTCTAATCATCTCACCTCTGAAGGTTTTTTCATCATCTCACACATTATTTTGCATTATCTCCTCCCCTCCTCCTCCTCCTCTTCTTCTTCTCCTTATTTTCCTTTTCTCTTTCTCGTCTTTCTTCTTCTCCTCCATCTTTTCCTCATTTTCTCTGCCTCCTCTTCTCCTCCACTTCCCACCCTCCTCCTCCTTATTCTTCTCCATCTCCTCCTTCTCCTCTTCTGCTTCCTCTTCTCTTCCTCCTCCTCCTTCTCCAACTCCTCCTCCTCCTCCTCTTCTCTGTTCCTCCTGTTCCTCGTTCTTCTCCTCCATCTCTTCTTCTTCCTCCTCTTCATCGTCTCCTCCTCCTCCCCATCTTCCTCCTCCTCCTCCTCCTCCCCATCCTCCTCCATCTCCTCCTCCTCCTCCTCTTCTTCTCTGTTCCTCCTCCTCCTCCTCCTCCTCCTCCTCCCCATCCTCCTCCTCCTCCTCCTCCTCCTCCATCTCCTCCATCTCCTCCTCCTCCTCCTCCTCCTCTTCTGCTTCCTCTTCTCCTCCTCCTCTCCCTCTCCTCCTCCTCCTCCTCCTCCTCCTCCTTCTCCAACTCCTCCTCCTCTTCCTCTCCTCTTCCTCCTCCTCCTCCATCTCCTCCTCCTCCTCCTTCTCCTCCTCTTCCTCTCCTCCTCCTCCTCCTCCATCTCCTCCTCCTCCTCCTCCTCCCCATCTTCCTCCTCCTCCTCCTCCTCCTCCTCCTCCTCCTCCTCCTCCCCATCCTCCTCTCTCTCTGTGAAAGCACCAGGTTCTAAGCTGGCACCATGGCAGCTGCAGGCTGGGCACTCTGAGGGTCAGCTGGAGACCAGGTGGTGCCGTGGAGAGCTCTCCTTTGTTGGAAGGGGCGCTGTGGATGTGTTGGACTCCCCAGAGTGACCGCCACGGTGGAGACCCCAGGATACACTCAGCCCTGGGGATGGTAGTTTCAAGAGCACCCTCAGGCTTCCTGGAATAGGTCGCCGGTCTTCACAAACCATCAGGGCTCTGTTCCTCGCCACGGATGCGGGTCCCAGGCACGGCCCACATTCTGCTCTGACCCCGGCTTTCCGTAGGAGTCAGAGCCCGGAGACCCCCCACCCGTCTTGCCAGCGGATAAACGACTCCCTTCTTAACTGTGGGGCAGGAAGCACATGGTCACCGCGGGCGTCTTATTGGGCTTATGGGATCTGATGGGTTATTTTGGTGCAGGGCGGGCTAAAGGGTGGGAAGGTGGTGGAGAGTGCTGCCTCTCCCGCCTCATCTTTGTGTGTGGGCGTGGAAGGGCTCTCGTGTTCAAAATGAGGAATTCTTCACACAATTATATCCCTAAAAATACTAGTGCAAAACTGTCACAAAGTTCTTGCCACGAGAAGTAAAGTTTAATGAGATGTTTCTGAAACTCGCTTCGGAAGTGTGACAGCACCTCTCTTGTTACTTCCCTGCATTTGCAGAGATGGTTTAAGGAGCCAGTGCTGACCAGTCAGGTGCCCAGAACATGACGATTACTCTCTGCTCCCCGAGATGTTGGGTAGTTTTTTTTTTTTTTTTCACTCTTTATAAAAGGTTCCATTAGAAATTCTTTTTTGTTTGGTATCTATTAAAATTACATGATAGCCCAGCACAGTGGCACACATCTGTGATCCTAGTGGCTCAGGAGGCTGAGGCAGGAGGATCATGAGGTCAAAGCCAGCCTCAGCCAAAGTGAGGCCCTAAGCAACTCAGGGAGACCCTGTCTCTAAATAAAATGCAAAATAGGGCTGGGGACGGGGCTCAGGGGTTGAGTGCCCCTGAGGTTACTCCCTGTACCCCCCCCAAGAAAAAATACATTATAATGGATATTTAAAAATGTGATCCTTATATGGAGATCCTCCAAAAGCTAGGCATAGAGTTATTATAACCTAAACAATTGAAAACAGGGACTCCTACGACTTTTGTTCTGTTTTTATAATTTTTCATTTGTTCTTTTTAGTCACACATAACAGTAGAATGTATTTTGATGTATTATACATACATGAAGTATAACTTCCTATTTTGCGGTTGTACATGATGAGGGGTTACACAATCGTTGTATTCATATATTAACATAAGAAAATTATATCTAATTCATTCTACTGTATTTTCCATTCCCATCTCCTCTCCCTCCCTTTTTTCCACTCCTTCCTGTCCAATCTGTTGAACCCTCATTTCTCCACTCCCCCAACCTCCTAGTGTGAGTCAGCATCCACATACCAGAGAGAACATTTCGCCTTTGTTTTCTGGGGATTGGCTAATTTCACTTAGCATGACATTCTCCAGTTCCATCCACTTCCTGGAAAATGCCATCATTTTATTCTTCTTTATGGCTGAGTAATATTCCATTGTGTATATGTACCACATTTTCTTTACCCATTTGTCTGTCCAATAGTTATTTTTATGTCAAAGCTCAAAGTAATAGCATTCATGTTAGCCCAGAGTTGGAAACAACTCAAATGTTCATCGATAGATGGCTGGACAAACAAAACAACGTATATACACACAGTGTAGTGTTAGTCTTAAAAGGGAATCCAATGCTGACACCTGTTACGACGTGGAAGAACCTTGAGAATGTAGTAATAAGTGGGGTAAGCCACTCACAAAAGGACACATACTGTATGACTGCATTTTTAAAATGTATACAGTAGACAAATTCATAGGGACAGAAGAGACTCATGGCTGCTAGAGGCTGGGACATGGGGAATGAGCTGGTCCGTGAAAGATGGTGGCTGGGTGGTTGCACAGTGTGGTTGGACTTAAAGCCCCGAACCACTCACTTACCAGTGGTAGGATGGCAAGGCCACTGTCCTGCATATTTTATCTCGAGCCATCTTTTAAAAAGAGATTAAAGATGCGACGACAGAACTGTTTTTGAACATGTGTCGTTGAGACAATTGCACAGTCGTGTGAATGGAATCAAGGTGCTGAACCGTGTCCTTAGAAACAGCCACAGTGACCTCTCTTACGGATAAGAATGCATCCCGGCAGACGCATCACGAGATGGTCTTGTCACTGAACAGCCAAGAGCGTAGCTTCACCAACGGAGGCAGCTCCAACGTCACGGGTGTGACTCTGCAGAGCCACTGTACACACCGTCTGTCACTGACAGAAGCGCCGCTCTGTGACGCGCGGCTCTATTGTACACTACAAATGTCGCACCACGACTCTTTAAGAAGCTAAAAACTTCAACAGGAGGACGAAGGGGCAAGCGCTGTTCTTCGTCACATTGTCCAGCTGCTGTGCCCTTAGTATGGAGCTCTGTGAGCTGAAACAGCAGTCACCCTCACCCAGATGGCTTTCCCCACTTCCTGGCGGCTGCAGAGCTCAAGGCAGCCTGCCATGAGCTCCCCTCCACCCCCTGCTTCACCACCAAGAATCTACGATCCCCCCGGAGCAGGAGCTCACCTACGCAGGAATCACACTGTGCTCTCAAAGGGCCTTGAGTTGGAAGCACTCCCTCCCCCCCACCTTCCAGTGGGCTTGCTTGTTTTTGCAGCTGGCACATACATCTCTGGACTATTGGAGCTATAGAATCCAGCTAGAACCATCTTCACCGTTCCTATATTCTCTGAGCATAGACTCACGTTTTGAGCTGTTTCTTCTGCACCTGTCCTATTTTTGAGACACACTGACCCAACAGAAACTCTTACTGGAAACAGGACTGTGTTCAGGATGACTGTCCCTTCCACCCGCCATCTTGGCCTCTTTTACTCAATGTCCCAGGATCCTTATCAGAGCGACCATTTGTGGAAGGCTGTGTGGGGAAGCTATTACGGAAGAACGAGGTTCATCGAGGCACTTCATAAACACTAGCTCTTTGAATTTTTCCTTATTTTTTTTCATTAATATATTCAAGTATTGTGCGTACATTTTGGCTCTTGCCAAACCAAAAGCGTATTCCTTTAAAAACAAATTATGGTGATCAACAAATAAAAAAATTGTCTATATTTTCAACATGCAGCATGTTTGGACCTATGTTTATATTGTGCAATGGCCCAGTCAACTTAATTAACATACATCCTGGCTCACATATATTCAATTTTTTTTGTGTGTGGCAAGAACAAAGAATCCACTCTTAATGATTTCCAAAAAATAGAATACATCGCTACTAACTAGAGTCACTGTGTTTTATAAGAGATCCCTACATTTTTTTTCCTTCTAACTAAAATCTTCTACCCTTCGCTGTATCTCCAGTTCCTCCAAATCCTTGCTGACCACCATTCTATTTCTCTGTTTGTAAGGAGTTCAACAACAAAGTCGTTCACAGTTTCCATGATTTGGGTTCCTCAGCCAGTTCCACCTCGTGCTAAAACTCCTGGAGAGTCAACTTAAGAGGTAGGTTGGTTTGGGCTCAGTGTCCGCCCATGGCCGCTGGAGCCTCTAGCTTTGGGCCTGTGGTGGCAGAGCGCATGGTGGCTGGAGCAGGCGGTGGAGGAAGCTGCTCGTCCTATAGCAGCTGGGAGAAAGAGAGAGGAAGAGGAGGGGCCAGAGTCCCACCAGGCTCTCAAGGGCACACCCCCAAAGACCTAACTTCCTCCCGCTAGGCTCCACCTCTTAAAGGCTCCACCACCTTCTAAGAGCATCATGAACTGGAGACCACCTTCTACACATAGGCCACTGGGGGGACCTTCTGGATCCAAACCATAACTTCCTGGGGCCATTTACCACTTGCTGCGTTTCCTGAGTGCCTCTGGGGTTTTGTGCTGAAATTATTCCTTTCTGGGTAAAATGTTATCAGGTGGCTCCATCACAACCCAATTAGATTGCTCTGCTTTTTTATGTTCCTCCTTATTTTTTTTATTAACTAAATAAATTTGCATCAGGCAATTTTACTACCTCCCTATGTACTTTACCCTGAAGACCAGCCATAAATACACCACGCCCCACGCATTTTCACGGCGCGCCCCGGGCAGGCATTGCACTAAGAAAAAAACAAGCATTTTTTTTTTTTAGATGAGTCATAAGAGAAAGGTCAAAATAACAAAAAATTAAAATGATATCAGGGCTTGGAAGAAGGTGAACAACTCATTTGTCAAACGTGCAAAATTTAGAAGAACACCCATAAAGCTCGACCATCGAGATACGCAACATGGTTGTGCGATATTTTTAAAAAATAATGTAGTTTAACGATGGCCCCCTTTGGCAGACTGATTGTTTTTGCAAATAAGGGTTACGACAGTGAAGAACTGAGTCCGGCTGGTGGAAGCAAATGCTGGCCTTACTTAAAATTCTGGACCTCTCCCATTCATTTTAATCTTTACGATATTACATTGCAATGTTAATTTTCTTGAAGACGGACCCGTTTTGCTGCCTGAGACTTTGTGCTCAACACTCTTCTCTTGTAACCCTCACCTTCCCGTCAATGGAGCCTGTGAGAAATTAGAAACAAAATGAGATCGAGGTGCTGGGTGGGAATGAATTCTTTTAAAATGGAAAAAGGGGAAATTTGGTTTGATCGGCAATTCACAGAGCTCAGCTTTGTGAGAGGTGGGGGGATTAGGAGGGGGACCGGTTCCTTCTGCAAATGATGAAATGCTTCCAGCTGATGGTTGGAATGGCTGTCCTCCTCTGTGAGTGCACTACAACCGCTAAATTGTCCGTTTTAAACAGGTGAATTGCTCAGTCTGTGAAGTGTACCTTAATAAAACGGTTTCAGTAGAAAGAGGAGGAAACAAGGCAAAGAAAAAATTGCAAATTGGGCCTCATTAACATTCCTTCAAGTTTTATTGGATGTAGTTGGGGTAGATTCTAAATGCATTTAAAAAATTAAATTGCAGACATAAAGCTCCGTGTGTACCCTCCACACACTACTATGCCAGCCTTCACTACTTGCTCTCCTGGGTGGCTCAACCCTGAGATGGGTTGGTACTTTAGGTCTGGGGTCATGGAGAACGAGGGGAACAGCACCTTGAAGCCTCTTTCTAACCTCTTTCCAACAGTTTCCTGGGAGTGACTGCCAGTAGAACTTCCCCAGAGGGCTCATGCTTCCCTGGGTCTCTTGGTAGATGAAGAGACCGTAGGTCTGAAAGGCCCCGAGTCATGCAGCTGATGGCAGAAACATAGTCCTCAAGCGAAATGGCAATGGAGTTGGCCAACCATGGACACGGTCAGCCAAAAGAAAACTTTTCTCCTTTAAGTTGTTGCTGTCAGGTCTTTGCTCACAGCGACACACAGCTGACTGGTACGGAGAAGGAGCGGCGGGGAACAAGTCTTTGCTGGACTTGTTCTGCAGAACAGCGCCCCTTGAGTCCCTTCCTTTGTTAACCGCTCTTCATCTTTGGTTGAATCTATCGCTGTTTTAAATCTAGAGCTAAATAAAGTCCATCTCAGCCAAACTGAGCTCAGTCCTTGACCCACTTACATACATATTTCTTTTTCGGGTTTTTATGTTTTCATTTTTCATTGATGAGAACTGCGTTAGGAGTTCAGCTATTAAAACATTTAAGGAAACAATCAGTGTGGATTTATTTTGATTATAGGCTCACTTGCTCGACTGCAGTAACATCCAGAGTGAACTGTTCTCTCTACCAGTGGGCGCACTATTCTTTGGGAAAGGTGAACAGGCCTGGAACCCTGGACAACTTCGATGCTGACTGTGAAGAGCACACCTTTTAATAATCGCTACGGCTGCTGCTTCTGGTAGGTGTGTGTAGACGGGGGTCTCTCGACCTCTGTGCCAGTGACATTTGGAGCCGGAGAGGTGTTGTGGTCGGGAGCCATCCTGTGCATTGGAGGCTGTTGGGCCTCACCCCCGGTCTCCCCAGCCTGGGGTGGGTGGCACCTCGTTCCCCAGCTGTGATGAATGAAAGCGTCGTCTGCAGATAGTTCCAAATTCCTCTGGGACCAGAATCACCGTGGTGGGGAGGCTCCCGTGCAGACGCTGGCCTGAGCAATGGGCCGCGTTATCTCATTTCTCTCTCATGAAGCACATCAAGGGGGAACCATCACTGGCTCCACTTTTACGACTAAGAAATGGTCAGAAAATCCACACCGTGGAGAACGGAGCAGAAGGTGCACATAAAGCACCCACTTACCATAGCCCCAGCAATTGCACGCCTCCCCAGGGATCCCCCGAGAAAAGAAAGCTCACGTCCCCACAAAATCCTGCACCTGACTGTTCAGAACAACCTTATCGGTGGTAAAAATGAACCTGATAAGAACAAAGATCTTTTTCCATAAAATAAAGATACGTTTCATGGGTCGCCGCTTGGAAATAGGGCGCTGCCAATTTTATCGGTGATGATGCAAAGCAGAAAACAACCCAGATATCCTCCACTGAGTGAGTTGATAAAAAATGTTGCGACCGCCCTATAATCATGTACTGTTCAGCAGTAGAAGGGGACAGACGCACGCAGACACCTGGGTGAATCTTAACGACATGATCCTGCAGGACTAAGGAATTTCAGACTGTGTGGCTCTGTTTATTTGGCCTTCTCAAAAAGCAAACGATAGTGATGCAGAAACGCATCTGTGGCTGCCAGGGCCTAGGGATAGCAGGAAGGAGTTTGGGGAGATGAAGGGATGATTCTGTGTCTCGATTATGGGGCTGGTTACAGAACCCTTTATGCGTGTTACAATTCATAGAACAGCAGAGCAAGTGAAAAGTCAATTCGATGAATGACAATTTTGGGAGATTTTTTTTAAGTTAGAGAAAGAGGACCCGGTGGGATTTTATAAGGTAGGGACGAGATCAGCTTTCTGTCTCTGCATCTTCCTGGTCAGCATTTGCCCCTGTTGGGCGCCATCTTGTTTCTAGCCCTTGGAGATTTGGCACCTTGGTGAAAGCTACGCATGGCCTCCTTCCTGCCTGACTTTATCTAAGTCCCACCTGGCAAGCAGTGTTGGAAGCTCATTCTGGATAAGAGGCTGAGGATTCCATAATTTCACATGATTTTAAAAGTTTGTTGATCCAAGAAAATCTTCTGTCTTGGCTTGAATTATTCCTTCACTGGAACTTGAACAACCAGGTTTACTTTTTTTGTTTTTACTTTAATTTTTGCTTTCACCTTCAAGTTTCCCACATCGTCTCTTATTTTCCTCACCTTCCTCAAGATTTTCTGCCTGTCTGAGGATCTTTCGGAGCATCTCTTTGGTTTCCTAATCCATTGGATAATCCCATAGTTTGGAAAAGCTAAAATGCCATTTTTTTTTAATTATTTTTTTAATTATTTTTATTTTTCCTCTTTCTTCTAACATCCTTGAAAATATTATCTGGGACTTCCATTTCAAAAGCTTACCCTGCCAAGATTTTTAAAGGTATGGAACCTCAGAATGCAGAAGTGAAACCGCACAGAAAGTGCAGCATTTCCTCAACTTGTGCTCAGAGCCTGTTATACAACCAGAAATCTAGCATTTTAAGCTGACTTTGATGACCATCAGAAATCATTCCTGTTTTTGAAAAATACAGCTGAATTTAATTTTTATGGCAACTGGCTTTTTTTTTAAGATGTTAATCTGCGCACCTGCATTTTATTTTTCTCACATTTACGGTGGGCTCTGTTCAGGGAATCACAGATTGATGTTGTTCTCTAGGACAGTCAGCAAACAACCACCATTGGGCCGATTCTAGAACCCTGTGTGGCCTTGGGAGCGAATGCATTTTATCTTAGCATGATCTCAAAACATCTCAACTTCCTTCTAACTGTCCATAAACCCACCAGAAAAATCTTATGTGCAAAAGTGAACTACTTTTATTTCATAATATTCTTTTCATCTGGCTCAGACCTGGCACAACATTTCATTCTTTATAGATGAGGCCATGTTTGGTAACAGGAAGGAGAAGAATAGAAGATGGATCGAATGGGTGGTTTGTCAAGCAAGTGCTCTGCCTTTAGAATACAAGACCGGAGGCCACGGGCATCTGTAGAACTTGATATATCTTTTTGTCCTTGCCTTTGAAATTTCTTTTTTATTTGTCTCTACGATGTCCAGAACTATAATTTCATCAATGTTTATGATTTGCGAGCATGCCCACAAAATGCCAGACCTTTCCATAAAACCATTATCAGTCATTGTAGTGTAGGAAAAGAAATAAAGATCAGCCTTAGATTTTTTTTTTTCCACCGGTGGCCTGATAGAACGTGACCCTGCCACTTCTAAGGGACGACTGGGAGTCACTATCAACCCACTGTGAAAAGTCTGCACGTAAGCACTGCACCATGATTCACATGGACTCAGCAGTTAGCACAGTTAACACAGTCTTGTTTCAGTTAGGTGTTGGTGTGAGCGTGTTCTGTTGCTGTGGCCCAAACAGCCAACAAGAACAACAAGAGGGAAGGTACCTCAAAGGCAAAGCGTAACTAACGTGAGGGTTACATTTTAGAGAACAGATAATGGGCTCCGAGAAGATGAGTCATTCGTGCATCAAAAACCTATTGGATTTGGTTGGGGAGATATATATGTGAAATCATACAAGGAAGGAGCCGAGAAGAGCATCGGATGATTCTGATCACCATGAAATCCATCCTGAAATGAAGGAGGGTGAAGATTGAGTGGAAATGAACCAGGAAATACTCACGGGGACACTGTGAGCATAAGTATGTAAATGAAGGAGTCCCCTGTTCTCCTGGAGTGGTTTCCTGGGAGTTCTGCCGCCATATTGAATCTCTGGCCATGGTGGCGGCTCATAGGAGGCATCCTCTTGAAAACCGGACGGTGGACTCTTGGCCCAGTACAGCCCACATGATGGGAGGTTGGCCAGGCTCATAAAGACGAAGCAGAGCTGCTGTGAGACTGGGAATAGTGACATAGCGTGGGCCTATTTCAGCTTCAGCACCATCAGTGTGCCGCTGGGTGGAGAGTGCTGGGAAGGCATCACAGTTTGCATACGAGGTACCCCCCCAAGCTCCTGTTAATGACTGGATTGTGACAGCTGCGACCTCATCAGTCCATCCCAGTCTGCATGGGCTGACTGAGTGGTCCCTGGGGCATATGGGTATTTGGGTCACAGCAATGCAAAAGTTGATTAGAACAAAGGGAAAATAGTGTGCAGAGGTCATAGAGGTCAACAGGTAGTGGTCACGTCGACCATGTGCTAAGGGGAAATGGATGCCCTCCGTGTGCAGCCAAAGTGAAAGACTGGAGACATACCCCCAAGGAGGATTTGTGCGGCTTGCGATCAAGTGGACAGCAGGGGAGGACGGTGACGGTGGTCTTTCTTGGCAGCAGGGCCTGCCTTTGGGGACGAGGGCTGCCGAGATGATTTGCAAGAGATGATGCAGCTACTCCGGGGACACCCGGAATGACGTTGAGATGTGCTTTGGAGTTTGGGGGAGGAGATGGGGCTGGAAATAAAGACCTGGGAGGGAAGAGCGAATACAGAGGTGACCGGCAGCCAGGCAGGAGAGGAGCGGAAGATGCCCGAGGGCCAGCGCTAGTGGAGAGCCCTCGCACCTCTTCACCGCGGGAGGATCAGAAAGAGGGCGCCACCTTGAAGCAGAGACCCAGTCGACCAACACCTTGCTCTTGCGCTTCCCAGTCTCCTGAAAGGTGACAAATAAAATCCTCTTATTTATAAATGACCCAGTACAAGGCATTTTTTTTTAAATAGCAGCAGAAATGGATATTGTGCAGAAACACATTTTATATAAATAGGAGCCAAGATGTTTTATGTTTAATGTCAGTTTTTCAAGATCTTTTCATTTGCATTTATTTATTTATTTATTTTTACCCTCCACCCCAGCCCTGGAGCTGGTGACTATTTCCATTTGACAAATGAGACAGAGACGCACAGAGTAGTGACTCTGTGATCAGAGGGTGGCAAATGGTAGCAGCAAACCCTCACGGCGGGTGCCTGGGTTCCCCAGTTTTGCAAGATGGACTCCTCCCAGGCTCTGCTCACCGTTGTGACAAAAGGCTCAGCATTTCTGGGTCACCTGGGCTCTTCCAAGATCTTCACATACAGGCCCCATTCAGAGGTCTGGAGGGGTCTTCAAATCCGCTCCTATGTTTTGCTTCCTTGAAACGTTTCGTGACTTTAAAGGGACCCCATTAGGCACCACTGCAAACGGATTAGCATCCAGTAATCATGGAATTACTTCCCTTTGCCCTAATTGCCCCCAAGTACAATGACACAGTGAACTTTGAGAAGCTTCTGTCATTACAGCTATGAGATCAATGCCTCCCGTGAATGGAAAAACACACAGTGGAAATTTTTAAAAGAGGCTGTTTGCATCCGCCCAGCCAGGAACAGCGTGGAGCAAGCTTTGATAATCTGCTCCCGGTTTGTGCACGTCCGAGGGATAATTGTGCAAACACCTTTGCCTGTTCCTGCCTTCTCTTTGGCACGTCGGGGCAGCTGCGTCTTTGCTGGGCTTAACTTATAAGCAAGTTCTTGGGTCGTTTTGACTTCCGGGTGTCCGGTTTCTTTCCCTTTCAAGGGACATGCTGCTATTTCATTTTTCATGCATGATCTAGGTGGGAGGAGACGGAGGGATTCTCAGCCTAGTTAGTTTGGATCTGAAAATCCAAATTTCTTGGATGGAAAGAGGAACAAATCAAATGTGCTACCGGACGCCTTGCTTTCAAATAAAAGATGCACGAATTTCAGATCTTTACAAGGACGGTCAGCCTTGAGGAGGAGCCGCGGTGGCTGCGCAGAAGAGTCACCGGCCCACTCCAAGGGCATGTCATCTCCGACACCATTGTCACCTGCAGAGTGGGCCCTGGAGAAGTGTGACATCAGTGACTTCCGTACAGTTTGGCTCTTTCCATCCTCACATCTCACCTACTTCTGGTTTTTGTTCTCCAGTAAGTAGCCAATTCTTTTCTTTTCCCATTCCACATTTTTGGGACCCCCATCTCCCTCCCCTGCAAAAAAAAACGCCCAACAAACAAAAATGTGCTTACGGAAGTGCCTGCTGTTTCCCGTGGCAATCAGTACTTGGAGATGCTGACGCCCAACGGAATATAAATCATTTCTACCCACAGAATTTTCAGCTGGGAGAGGAGGATTCATTTCTGCCAGAGACGGTAAAAAAAAAGGGGATCCTGTTTCTTAGATGCTTGTGGGTTCCAGGCAAGTCAAAAATCAGGATGCAAAGCTCAGGATTCCATGCCCCTGCCTGAGGCCAGGGAAGAAATGACTTTTGAATCACAAAGCAAGTTTCATTCTTTGCTCTTAAATAGAATCGGAGAAAGAAGATTTGAAGGCAAATAACAAATGCATAGCCACTAAAAAAGAAAATTCTAAAAATGACGTTAGCAGGACAGGAAAGGAGTGCCGGGAATTGGAGGTGGCTTTAGGTATGGAGGTTTGCAGATGGACAAGCTTTGGAAATTGTGTGTCTGGCACAAGAAACGGTGGCTACCCCTGTGCACCAAGATTTGAGGTGCGGATTCCAGAGCTGAGGCGGTCCTTTTGGAAACTGTTAAAGGAGGTGAGAAGGACAAGAGGCCGAGACCCCAACGCCTTGTCCTGGGGTAAGGATCTTCTTCCGTAACTGCATTCTACAACTTCCCAGCTTGTAATTTGGACCCATGCCCGAAATTCAGCTGCAAACTGTGAAATTCTCGACCAACACCGTCATATGATTTTGTCCAGAGGTCACATAAGGTGAAGATCTTTGGTCTGTGCACGGAGAATAACGCACGGGCTGGATCAGAAATGCTGGTAGCGTTGGGAGAGAGAAGAGCAATTTCACTACGTTCAAGACCCATGGCTGTAAACCCCTCTGGCTGGGACTTTGTAATAGGACCCCGGGCTGGTTTGGGACAGCCTTCCCCTGCTGAGGAAGATACACCCAGCAAATCCATTGTGTCAGCTCAGCCTTCTCAGGCATCTTGAACTGTGTGAGTGTGGCAAGAGGCACTCAGCGATTCAGGGTCATCTGAGTCTTGCTCTTATTTGTATTTTGCAAAATGAAAAAGCAAAAGAGGTTGATGTTGAAGTTTGCTGGAGGAATGCAGAGAATGGGACGGCTCCTCCTTCCTAGTAGAAAGCCCCGTGGGAGAACTGAGGGAAAAGCCATAGTTGTTGGACGGTTTCCAAGACGCCTGACAGAACCTGCTTTGAGGTAGCCGTGACTTTGAGGTGGGCTTGTGGCTGAGACGCGGGGCCAGTTCACCTTGATGTGTTTGCGCTAATTCACGCAAGTGGATTGCTATGGTTTGGATCTCGTCATGCACCCCAAAGGCCCGCGGGATAGAGGCTCAGCCCCCTGGTGGTGTTATTGGGAGGTCGTAGAATACTTCAGAGGTGGGACTCAGAGGGAGGTCCGCAGGTGATTGGGAACACGCGTGTGAAGGCAATAGCGAGGACCTGTCCGCTTCTCGCCATGAAGTGCTTCCTCACTATGGTCTCACAGCAACGGGGCCAACAGTCAGGAACGGGGAACTCCCAAACGAAACCAAAGAAACCTTTTCTCTTTATAAGTTGATCATGTCAAGCACTTTGTCATAGTCACACAGAAAGCTAACTCATGTGCTGTGTTTTCTATAGAAAATGGTTCCTTTTCTGTGCTCAGGGAAGAAGTTCCAAACCACACTTTCGGTTTGCCAGTTGATATCCTTCTTATCTTTATTAAATAAGTGCCAGGGAGGGCACCAGGGCCTCATGCATGCTAGGCAAGTGCTCTACCATGAGCTACACCCCTAGCCTACATCCGCCTGTTTGGATGAAGGGGGAGCCAAGCCTGCCTGGAATTGCTTCTCCCACTTCTTTGTTTCTTCGTCTGCACGTCTTTTCAAGAGCAGGCTCTGTTAAGCACGGCTGGGCTTCACTCAACTCCTCTTTAGGAGTTGATAGTGGTGTGGGGTTTGCAGTCTTTAGTTGCTCATTTGTAACCGCCTTTGGGGCGGGGACGCTCTCCTTCAGAATTCGCTCCAGCTCTTGTCTCACGATCTCGGTGGGCAGCTGATGTGTGAGCCGCGTGCTGCACCCAGACTTTATGACCTCACATGCACACACCCAATACTTTTAAGACAATGCAATGCTTATTAGAAAATGTGCTATGGAACTATTTTTTAAAATTTGTTCTTATTAGTTCTGCAGGATAGTAGAATGTATTTTGACATAAATGGAGTATAACTTCTCATTCTTCTGATTGTGCATGATATAGAGTTATACCAGTTGTGTAGATGCACTTAGGGTAATAAGGTCCAATTCATCCTACTATTTTTCCTACCCCCAAGTCCCCTCCCTTCCCTTCACTACCCTCTGCCTAGTCTAAAGTACCTCTGTTCCTCCCTAGCTGCCCCCTCCTTATTGTGAATTATCATCCGCATATCAGCCTTTGTTTTTTTAGGATGGGCTTATTTCTCAGCACGATATTCTCCAACTCCATTTATTTACTGGCAAATACCAACATTTCATTCTTCTTTAATGCTGAGTAATATTCCATTGTGTATATATTCTATAGTTTCTTATGTGTTCATCTGTGGAACGGCACCTAGGTTGGTTTACTATGGAATTATTAAAGAAAAAAAAATACCCTGGGAATAGCAGGGCTACTGGGAATGAACAGAATCCAGTGAAGCCATCAACAATACTTAACGGGGGGCTAATTGTGGGCTAAGCCCACTCAGGTGTGCATTGGATGGCCCTTGGAAGATTTGCATTTCAACACGGAACACAATGACAATAACAGGAGAAATCATAGCACCACACCCATGGAGCGCACCCATGGAATAAGGCGATAAAAGAGGAATTCTGAGATGTACTAAATTGGAAGATGGAGGAGAGGAGAGATTGGGGGTCGTCAGTAAAGGTTCCACCTTCCTGAAGGTCAAAGCTTGACCGGCAACCCCAGGTCACAGACCCCCGGTTCCCCACTTGCAGCTCACCGGAACGTTCCCTTCTATTCCCCGAATCACGGACAGGGTCGTTCTCCCATAGATTCTTTGTTCTCTAGAGTTTTGGGGTTTAAAGAAACTCAGAAAAATCAACCCCATAAATGATGGTGTTGGGGCACAGAGGGGCGAGGTGTGAGGAAGAATAAGGAGGACAAAAATCTAAGCAGATTTCCTTTTTTAGAAACTGAGGTTTCATGCTCATTGAGAGGGATCTGCCGGGTCTAAAAGATCTTTGGTAGATGAGCTCAAACAGGCCGGAAAAAATACAATTACTGAATAACTTTAGATTTTAGTAGGCAAATTGATATCTAGTAAGGGATTAAAATACCCAGAGTAATCAAAGGAAGATAACTAGCTGAATTGAGAAGAAGTAAAAGCAAATTAAAATGAATTTTAAAAAGAGAAATAAAAGGAAAATTAAATGAATACAAAATGGAAATTAAAGAAAAATAAGGACAATTTAGAACGCACACCATCATGCAAAAAAGTGGGAATGAATCCAGAAACGCGTCTAATTACCATCAGTGAAAATGGATTTATCTACTAAGAATCCAGCTACATAGAAACGTCACAGCTCCAAGAAAGTCAGGGTGAGTGGTAATTAAAAAGACAGGTTCGCAATACAATTGTCTCACCACGGAGCATTTAACTCGCAAATTGGTTTATTAAAATCGGAGGGCATCTACCGAGCCCCACAAACGAATCTACCAGGAAGATACGTGAAAATGAGATGGTACACGCCTTGGAGTCCAGAAGCAAAATGATAAGACACGATGACAGAGTGTCAGAGAGTAGACAAAGTTTAGGCGACGATGTGCAGAAGCTGAGTGAATTTCACATACGTGAAGTTTCACCCCAGTTACCCAGACCACCGGGCAATGCCGGTGTCTGGGGGGGGATGCTGGGAAGTCAATACCTTTTCCTGTGCATCCGCCCGTTGTCCAATACATCAAGCCCACATGCATCTACCCCCGGTTGCTACCACAGGTCGGTTGGAAGCATTTTTACTGGATGGCTGCCGTCGGAGGATATTGATTCTAATTAGTGTTCTCAGTTTGCCAATAAAAGCATGAACCACTGCGGGTCCAACCTTAGAACAAAGGGGAATGTTTGTGTGGGTGATTTTCAGAATATGTGAGCAACGAAAATAGAAGTTCTTGCAGCCACCAAGTCCAGTGGCGGACAGAACTGCTCATTCTGGCCCACAGCCAGAGAAGAGATGTGCTCTGACATGGTCCTGTGGAGCGGCCCCGGGCAGGCAGTTTATCAACAATGGCTGTGTGCCGATAAAACTTTATTTATATAAAAAAAAGTGGAGGGCCGCATTTGGCTGGAGAGTCGTTCAGTGGCCCTCTGAGTCTAAAACACGGGACCTGATGGGAAACCTTGAATTAGGAAGCAACTCTTTCACCTGGACCAGTTTTATGTCACCCGGGGAAGGCAAAAGCTTTGCATTGGTGCCGAGTTCTTTTTGTTGTAAAATAGACCTTGTAGAAAGCCATTAAATTTATTTGAATAGAGACTTCAGTCATTCGGGTGACTCTTGAGTGTGCTGTGAGATTATTTTTGTGCATATTTCTTTTTTTAAAAAAGTTTCTGTCCGGTGATGCTTATGCTGTGGTAGAATTCGGAAACCTGTTGGCATGGTCAGGGTTTATGTCAAGAGTGTGGGTAAAGAAATAAAGAGATCTAAGGCTAGATAAAAATGAAGTCCAGGGAGAGGAGGCATTGTTTGCAAAAAAAGAATCAAGAAAATCCTCCATCGTTAAATTTTGAATAAGGAAAGAGATCTTAGACCTGAGATGGAAATGGTTCGGAAAGTTCCCAAGATGATAAGTCAGGAAAAAAAAAAAAAAAAAGAAGAAGAAGAAGAAGAAGAAAATACAACTAGGCAGAGTGGCGTGAAAAATCAAGAATGCGGAAACTAAGAGAACACGCAAGTTCCGGAACAAAGCATCAGACTTCCAAGGGACAGTCACAAAATCGACAACATGATGCTCGACATCCACATGAAGGCAGAGACGTATTTTAAAATCCCTTTGAACCTGAAAAGTCTGATTCCAGCCAAGTTGTCACTTGAACGTAAGGGCGTGATAAAAATATTTTCAGGCATGCTGGTTGGGGAGAGATCTGCCAGACACAAATTCACTTGGATAAGTCTGCAAGGGAGTGCTCAACGCCAGGAGGAGGCGGCGAGAAACGCAGACGGCACTGGGAACATAGCTCAGGGGCACAGCCTCAGCCTCGCACCCCTGAGGTCCTGGGTGGGATGCCCGGTACTGAAAGAAATAAAAGTTGAAGAGTGGTCGGTCACCAGGAGAAAAAAAAAAAACACTTCATCAATCAGAAAGCAGAAAAGGAAAAGAAAAACCAAAGATAAACTATAACAGGAGACAATAAAAATGGTATGAATAAATCAATGCAAAAATCTAGATATGCTACACTCACCAATTAAAATGCAGAGGGTGAGGGGCTAGATTATTAAATATGATTCAGCAATTTGTTTTCTATTAGATGTAGGCTTATTAAAAGGGAAATGTGAAAATAAGAGAATGTCGATTATGGACCAACGAAGGGTAACGAACGTAAAATCAGACAAAATAGAGTTCAAGACGTAAATATCACATGCACAAAATGGACATGGTACTGAGCGTAAGGAACGACACTGTAAGAAGATCGATTATTGTAAGGAACAATGGATTCATCAACAACTGTCATTTAGTTTGTAGCATATTCCTTCAAGAAGTGGTCAGATGAAGTTGATAAAATTAGTGCACCAGTGTAAAAGATCTGCACAATGTGATCATCAATCTGGAGACCTTCTCGTTAGGTACAACTCTATCGACAAACAACGCACAGCATTTTTGTTAGGAGCCTACATCACAGTCTGATCCTCAGTCTCCTCCTTTCTCTTACTTTTCCTCCAATATGCACCAGACCTTTGGTGGGATGTTATTTCCAGATAAAATGATCATCTGCCTCCAAAACCAAACTAAATCAATTGACAAGCAATTCTTCTTAGAGCGAGGAAGAGTTGAGGTTGCTAGAAGCAAGATAAATTCACAAAAATCAAAAACTTTGATATATAGCCAAACGTGGGTTTGTAACTAAACATGATGGTATTTACAACCGCAACAACAATTTCTAAGGACCTTTCTGCACGATGACCATGAAGAAAAATGTAATATTCTTCGAAAGGACATAGAAAGCAATGTGAATATAGAGATATTCTTGTTTTGAAGTGGGGCAATTTTAATACTAGAGATGTCAATTCTCCCTCCGTTAGACCAATATTTCAGTTGGATTTCTCTACAAACATGATGAATATAATCTAAAATTTGTATATAAAAATAAATATTCATGAAAGTGAAAAAACTATGATAAAAATAGCAAAAGGTTAAGATTGCCCGAACAGATATTAAGACATCCACAAAAGCCATAGCAATCCAGATGGCATGGTTTTCATAGAAGGACAAATGCTTCTCTATTTAGATTTGCACAGGACACCTCAGAAAGACCTATTTGGGGATAATATAAAAGTATGTTTAATCCCATTGAGTATCAAAATAACTTATGACCCAATCTCTGAGCACATAACCCCAATCCATTCCCAAGACAGGTCCACGGGGCCATGCAGTACAAGAAGGTTCATCACTGGATCCTAAAAGCAATGCTGACTGAAGAAAAGAGAATGTAGCCTCTTGCACACGTCTGTTCTGATTGCACAAGAACACACCCCCCCCAAAAAAATACACATTGTAAACCTACATCAAGAATAGACACCCGGTCCTCCTTACCCTGCAGACTTGATTGACAGGGCATCCAAACCACAGATACTCCTGGACTTACGACGGAGGGGCTCTGTCCTGACAAGGCCATCGTAACTTGAAAATATTGTAAGTCAAAGAATGCACTTACGACACCGGATCTGCATAGCTTTGCAACCCAGGACACTGTACAGTATGGATGGGTCCCCGATAGTCAGGTGGCTGCCTGGGAGCTGCGGCTCATTTCTCCCTGACCAGCGAGGAGAGGGATTTTAGTAGTGCACTTAACTAGTCTGGGGAAGAAAAAAAAAAGACCCAAGTTCAAAGTTTGAAGTAGAGTCGCTACTGGAGGTGTATTGCTTTGGCGCCCTCGGGAAACTGAAACTGTATGAAGGCAAAGCCTTGTAAGTCAGAGAGAGCCTGTACCAGGAAAACAGCAAATTGCACTGGTACGAAATACATTATTTTTGTCTTCATTCTCCCCCAAATAATCATATAACACACCACGAGTGGACATGGGATTTATATCGAATTAGGCATAATCAGTAATTCAGAGATGATTTAAGAGATACAGGAAGATGCATGTAGGCCCTATGCAGATACTATACCTTATTATATAAGGGACTTGAGCCCCCCTGGATTTTGATGCCCTCAAAGGGGATCCTGGAACAGGCACCTCTTGGGTACTGAGGGAAGACGATACGTAACTCTGACAACTGCACGTTTTCTTGTGCCGACAAACAATGACAAGGCACCAGGCACTGTGGATTCCAAAACTGGATACAAACATGGAGTTGTCTCCGTGGTCCAACACTCTGTTCATGCAAAAAAACCTTGTGACGATAAAAACAGTGTTCAGACCGTGCAGGAGAAAATCCTCTAAGGGATCTGTTTCAACCCACCTAGGAGGCGACACCTCAGTCACCAATCCAGGGGACGCTCACGTTTCCCAGGGTGCTCCTCTTGACAAAGGCATCCCTTGAGACCTGGAGTCTGAGAAGAATAGTTGGAGAGAGGTGTCTAAACTCCCAAAGGAGTTGCCATTCCGGATGAATGGAAAAATGGTCAGATTCTCTCATCTTCACCATGCAGGTCCCTCCTTGGTGCACAACTAAGGTCAAACTCCTATTTTCAAGGGACAATAATTACAGGATCCAGCCCTTGAGGGTTCAACTTGGGCATGAGAATCATTGCCCCCTCCCTACTTGCACAGAAAGGTTTATGGCCGCCAAACAGATTCAAAGGCAGGGCCATTCTTACAGAGAAAGTTCAAAACCGGCCGGAAGGGAGGACTCCGCTGTCAAAATAAAGTCCAGCTCCCTTTGCAACAGGAGCGTTTCCCCACACAGGACTGCAAACCCCATGTGCCTGCCTACGCTCAGCCTGCCTTCGCTGCCAGATCTTTCAAGCCCTTCTTGGATTTATAGATGGTTCAAAACCCTCATCTGTGGTTTTTTTCAGCATGTCCAGGGTGCAAACACTATAGCAGAGGCTGGGGAAGAAAAGATCGGGAACGGGCTGGAATGTACTGGGCGGCTCTGGAGATGGAAATTGCAATGGCAATACAGGCTCAAAGTCCGCCATCTTTGTTTCCTAACCAGCAATTCCACACCATGTCAACCATGTCCTCGCGGGGAGGCCAGCTCCTCTTCCAAAGTCCCTGCTGCCTTCCTTACCCTGGGCGCACAGCCCATCTGAGATGTTCTACTCTAAAGTCGAAGCTCTCCACAAGCATAAAAGGATTCCTCCTTCTCAGGCACATGGAAGAAAAGATATGACTGGGGTTTTGTGAGAACTGCCAACTGTTTCTTCTCACCCCTATTGGAGATGAGATCAGCCCGTTTACCAGCAAATGCCATGATTTCATTCTTCTTTATGGCTGAGTAATATTCCATTGTGTATATATACCACATTTTCTTTCTCCATCCATCGGTTGAAGGGCACCTAGTTTGGTTCCATAGCTTGGCTATTGTGAATTGAGTCGCTATGAACACTGATGTGGCTGTGTCACTGTAATAAACCGATTTTAAGTCCTTTGGGTATAAACCCAGGAGTGGGACAGCTGGGTCAAATGGTGGATCCATTCCAAGTTTCTGAGGAATCTCCATTCTGCTTTCCAAAGTGGTCACACCAATTTGCACTAATTAAAATCGCCATCATCAGTTTGTAACATGAATTTGCATTTTTCAATTCTCCTTGAGGAAACCAGGTATTGATTTTTCTATTTTCTGGCTCTTGGCCAGTTTTGTTAGGGCCGTATCTTTGCAGATGGTATGAGATGTTTTCAGCTGAGGGATGGATCATGAAATCTCTAAGACCCTTGTGTTTGAAAAGTCATGTTAATCAACATAGGGAAAATTAGCCAATGAAAGAATACCTATCAATTCAAAGTCGCGTTTATGAGTGACAGAAAGAAGATCACTGTTAGATTGTTTTGAACTTAAATTCTCTCGTTTTTTTTTTTGGTGAGAGGATTGAAGAGTTCTGGTGCACAAGAACTTGCATGTTAAGTGCTGATGTCCACCACTGAAGACCTCTTTAGCGTTCATACTTGCACCCAGACATTCACATCCATCGGTAGCCAGCACAGATTTGCATGTTTTTATCTTTTGTTTGAATGCGGGTACCGGGGATTGAACTTGACCACCGAGCCACCTCCCCAGCCCTATTTTGTATTTAGAGACAGGGTCTCCCTGAGTTGCTCAGCGCCTTGCTTTTGCTGAGGCTGGCTTTGAACTCAGGATCCTCTCGCCTCCGCCTCCCAAGCCACTGGGATTGTGTACAACACCGCACCTGACCAGGTCTGCGTTTTTGATTTCCATATTCTGCCTTAAACGTCATGTCGATAGGATCCCCAATCACCCAAACGTTCTATGCCCTGGGTTTTCTCTAGCTACCAGCAGAACCAAACGCAGTGTGCAAAGCTCAGTCTCTTCTTCTGTCCGATTTCTGTAAATGTGCTGCTTAGGGTACTGATCACCCAGCGGTTTGCTTACCTGGAAAGGGCCTCTTGATCACTTATTATCAAAGTGCCCACGACATAAATGACCCCCTGGGGAGCCCTGGCACTCTCTGACTTTTGATGATTGGAGCTCACCAACGGCCTCTCCCAGCTTCCTGCCCTGCTGCCACTCGTCTACCCGAGGCTTACCAGTTTCGCTGTTTTTAATCATGTTTGATTTCAAACACACCCGTGGGCGTGCTTCAAAAAACTCAAGGCTAAAGCAAAGAACGGATGCTTAGCACCACCAGGACGCCTGCTCTCCTGCAAACAGAACCGCCATCTGGGTACGTGCCTGCAGCTCCTGCAGGTGGAGTGGTGCCCAGACGTCTGCAGACAGAAGGGTTTCCACCGGGAAGACCGACCCGGGGCATCGTGGGGGCCCAGGGCCGTGCCCAGGCAGAACCGCGACCCTGCAGGATTAGATTCCGGTTTCTGTAAACGGCCCCCACGTGTGGCTGTTCCCGCCGGGGCATGAGGCCGAGCGGTCCCCTCCTGACACACCTGGTGCAGAGCAGGACGACGTCCGTGTGACCCCAGGGTGGAAACTTCATGCCCAAGGGCTGCTGTCACGGGGTGGAGCCTCACCCGCGGTCTTCAAGGTAAACCTGGCCCTGCACACACAATCCACGTCATCTTGTCACGAAATCCACGCCCAGGTGTGTCTTCACATCCGCACCTGCCCGTCGAGTGTTTAATCCTTTGCTCCCCCATTTGAAACGCCATGAAGAAGGATGTGCCCTGCTTGGGAGTGAACCGGGACCCAACTGGAATCTAGACCATAAAGAAATCAAAGCTGTTCCTTAGCCTGCCGTGCCCGGGGGCCATCCCACGGGGCGGTTCCCCCAAATCTCGTTCCAGTGTGACCTGGCACTCGGAGCCCACCTGGGTGGGTGTGGAGTGTCTGATTGTGTGGCGGCCCTGATTGGCTGCACCAGCAGCTCTGCCTTGGGGAGGTCAGATAAGACGGCAGGAGGGAGTTGGGAGTTGGCCGTGTCTCTGAATCCAAGCCTCGTGGACAGAGGTGAAGTCTGGGCCACCAGGATGGCAGTTACGTCCTCCCCAAGCAGCATCCAGGTCTGAGCCATGGGCTGCACCAGCATCAGAGACGGCCCAGCGGCAGGGGATGCGGCTGGCTTGGCAGGGCTCAGAGGCTGAGCTGCGAATGTGAGAGCGCGATGGGGCAGTGGACAGGTGTCAGGTGCTGGGAGTACGTGGCCGGACGGAACAAGAACAGAACAAAGGAACATAAAACCTAGGCTCAGGACAGATTCCTCCTCACGCCTGGTTGTGCAGAAGCGTCCACCCAGCATCTTGGCAGGTGTTGACCACCAGGGCCATGAGTCGTAGAAGTAGAAGGAACCAGGAAGCCCACATTTAGACGACAATCTTGCAAGATAAGAGCGCCACATTTCTGCATGATTTTCATCTTGTTGGCAAGATCTAATATTGAGGAAGAATGCTTTGCTCATTTGGGGAACCCGGGTCCTGGAACCGAGTGGTGAAAGGTGCATTTTGGAGGGCGACGGATCTGTCCCGGAGCCCCACGCCCGTCAGCCGTGAATTGAGCAAGCTGCCGTACCTCTCCGATTCCCTCCTCTCTGGTTGGGAATGCTCTTGGCCCATTTTCCGATGCTGTAACAGAATACCCATCGCAACAGAGAATGGATTCAGACGATTCCCAATCGAGGGGAAGAGTAATTTACAAAGAAAAGAAATTTGCTTTTCACACACCTGGAGGCCGGGAAATCCAGGATGGAAAGGCCACACCTGGTGCGGACTTTCCCATTGCTCCAGAGCCTGGTGGAAGTCGTCAGATTGTGGAGTTTTGCATTGCTTGCTCAAGATCTAGCCCCCTCTTAATACCCTCACAACGGCCATTCCCGTTCCCTGAGGCACACGTGGTCAGCACACAGCTGGCTGGAATCCCCACAAGACCCTCTACAGAGTACCTCCCCTTGTCCCCTTGCTAGGGTTGGAGAAGTATCTTCCAAAGGTCCCTATGTGGGAGCCTGGTCCCCAGCCTGGGGCAAGACTGGAAGGCGGTGGAGCCTTTAAGAGGCGGGGCCTAGTGGGAGGAAGTGAGGTCATTGGGGGTGTGGCCTTAAGGGGATATGGGCGCCCCAGCTCCTCCTCCTCCACTCTCTTTGTTCTCCTGTCACCATGATGTGAACAGCCCTGTTCCCCTGTGTGCTCCCTGCTATGATGTCTTGTCACCTCCCAGGCCCAGACTTACAGAAGCCACCAACCACATTCTGAGACCTCTGAAGCCATGAGCCACAGTACACCTTTCCTCCTCGTCAGCTGCTTACCTCAGGCTTTTTGTCACAGCAATGGAAAGCTGACTAGTAAACCCCTGTGAATCTATACCTAGAATTTCCTAGTTTAAGCCTCACTTTTAAACTCACTCCTTTTATAGAAACAAAGGAGGAAAGATTGGGGAGAGCCAGGGAAGAAAAAGAAGAGGAGGTAAAGGCAGTTTTCAGGCCAACAAGAAGATGATCCAAAACATTTCTTCTCCATCTTTCCAATAAAGTGCCAAATAGCCACAGAAAGTCACTTCCAAAGTCTGAGGACAGAGGTGTGGATTGCAAGGCCCCAGTGATGTAAACAGCCTGCGCTATCCAGCCACATGCCAAAAGGTTGAGATCTGCTCTCAGTCTTGAAAACAATTGCACATTTTCTCCTGTGGGTTGTTTTAGTCTCTTTGTTTGTTTTTGTGTCCAAAAGACCCGACAAGAACAATGTGAAGGAGGAGAAAAGTTTATTTTGGATTGTGGTACAGAGGTTCAGTCCCTGGTGGCCGATTCCATGGCTCTGGCCCAAGGGGAGCAGAACAAGATGGCGGCAGGGCCTGGAGGAGGAGAGCAGCTCAGGACAGGGCACCAGGAAGCAGAGAGAGCTCTGTCACCAGGGACAGGACAGAGACCCCAAAGGCACAGCCCAGGGACCCCCTCCTCCAGCCACACCCCACCTGCTGCAGTCTCCACCCAGTGAGTCCATCCAAGTGGATTAATCCACTATTAGTCTATACCCAGTGAGTCCATCCAAGTGGATTAATCCACTGATTAGGTTACACTAGGAAGCAGAGAGAGCTCTGCTCACCAGGGACAGGACAGAGACCCCAAAGGCACAGCCCAGGGACCCCCTCCTCCAGCCACACCCCCCCCTGCTGCAACCACTACCCAGTGAGTCCATCCAAGTGGATTAATCCACTGATTAGGTTACACTAGGAAGCAGACAGAGCTCTGCTCACCAGGGACAGGACAGAGACCCCAAAGGCACAGCCCAGGGACCCCCTCCTCCAGCCACACCCCACCTGCTACAGTCACCCAGTGAGTCCATCCAAGTGGATTAATCCACTGACTATATTAGCTCTCATAACACAATCATTGCTTGCAAATTCTTGCACTGTCCCACACAATGAGGCCTGCAGTTTAAAAACAACAACAACAACAACAACAACAACAAAAACCCGAAAAACAATAACAAAAACCCCTAAGTGTCCTGCAGTATTTTCCCCCTTTGGTACTACAGGGTATTGAACCCAGAGGCCCTTTATCACTGAGTTACATCCTCAGACCTTTTTATTTTTTATTTTGAGACATGGTTTCACTAAGTTGTTTAGGCTGTCCTCCAACTTGCAATCCTCCTGCCTCAGCCTCCAGAATCACTGGAAGGTCCAAGGGACAAATTGGAGTGAGGTCATCACCCCTTCTTGACATTTTTTTTTAAAATCTCCCTCTCTGGTCTCTCTCATTCTCTCCTTTCCATGTGTGCTCCCACTTGTCCTCAAAAATAGCTGTGGAGCAGGGGCAGTGGCTTGGGAGGATGAGGCAGGAGGATCGCAAGTTCGAGGCCAGCCTCAGTACCTAAGCAACTTAGTGAGACCCTGTTTCGAAAAAACAAACAGACACACCGTGTGCAGAATCCAGCTGCTTCTCACCAGCTCCATTACCCCACCTGTTCTCTGCCCTGAGTGAGGGTAAAGGTCTTGCACTGGTCCACGGGCTCCGCCCCCGAACCTCGTGCACATTTGGTGAGTCTCTTGATCCCGTAGTTGGGTGGTTCATTTACGGTATGTGCCGTTGGCTGGGCTGCAGTTACACTGGCTCTGGGCCCCTCTGGGCTATCCAAGGTGGCCCTCCCACATGGCAGCCCCCAGATTCTGTTGTCTGGAAACTCAGCTGAGGGGGTCAATGAGCGTTTCTGTAGTAAATGACTCATTAATTGAGGTTTTGGTCCTTTTGGGGAGAAGGTTTGTTGGATCCATTTCAGGAGCAATTAGGCATTGGGAGGGCAAATTCGATCCTCACCAGGTAATTAGGGGGTGGACGTCTCTTCAACGAGTTTCTTCTCCCAAAATCTCACTGCAGCAAGACAAGTGAACTGGGTGGAAGATACACGTCATCTGCCCGGTGCACACCCACCGAGGCAGACCACGCCACCCTGAAGTGAATGACATCCTGACATTTGTAGCAACTTGGGTGGAACCGGAAATATACATCATGTTCAGTGGAGTCACCCAGGCACCCGCCAGCAAGTCCGGCATGATCTCACTCGTATATGGAACCCCAAAATTTGATCTCATGGAAAGTGAGAGTAGAATGGCGGATACCAGAGGCTGGAGAGAGCGGGGAGAGTTTGATCAGGGGGTGCTAAGTTACAGTTAGGAGCAAGAAGCGCTGGGGTACAGTTGCACAGTGAGGTGACTGTACAAAACAATCATGCACTGTGTCTCTCAAAAAGCTGGAGGAAAGCACGTGGATATTTTTCCCCATAAAGAAATAAGCCATGTTCAAGGGTAGAAGTTGGATCAACCTAATTTAAACATTACACAATGCATTTGAATATCAAAACATCACATGGCACCCCTGATCATGTACAACTTTTGTGATGTTTTGTTTCTTGGCTTTTTTTCAGGGATGGAACTCAGGGGCACTCCACCATGGATCCACACCCCCAGCCCTGCTTTGTGTTTTATTTAGAGACCGGGTCTCCCCGAGTTGCTCAGGGCCTCGCTGTGGCTGAGGCTGGCTTCGAACTCCCGATCCTCCTCCCTCAGCCTCCCGAGCTGCTGGGATGACGGGCGTGTACCACCGTGCCCAGCTCAACTTGGATGTCATTATGTGTCAGTTTTTAAAAGAGCCGTGTTAGCAGGATGTCTTCTTTTTAAGGAAAAACAATGTTATTCTGAAAAGAATGATATTCGTCGTGTGACGTCGCTGTCTGCATGCCCTGGTGACCGTCCTGCCACCTCAGAGGGTAGGAAGGATTAAAAGTAAAAATGTAGGTCCTTCCCAGATCCACCTCTTGACTTGTGACGGACAGCCGGGTGACATCCATCTCTCCGGTCCCCAACTGTCGTGGCCACTGGGACTATATCCTGTCCCTGGACCATTTTATCTTTTCCCGGCATCCAGGTTCCCGCCAGCTGAGCACCTTTCCTGCGTCTTTGCCTTCAGATTGCACATTGGCTGCGATTCCCTCTCTGGTCAGCCTCAGGGTAGGCAGGGTTGTTGTTTATTTTCGGATCACTCATCCCGTATCTCCATCCAGCCGGTAAACTCCTACGAGACACCCCCCCACACACACACAAGTGATCACACACACAGGTGTGAGTGTGTCTGCGTCCTGCGGTGACACAGTGGCCGCTGTGAAGTGGTTAAAGGGGATGCTGATCAATGGACTCACAATCCCCCGCTGGTATTTTACCAACGACAAACACACCTGGAGGCTCATTTTGTTCAACGCCCTTCCCCGAGTCGCTGGACTTAAAATCCAGCCACCCAGTGGACTCACAGGAAGGCACCTTACTCAAACCACCCCGGAGTTCAGAAGCATTCCTTAAAGATGGAATTCAAGGGGAACGGAGGAGAATTACAGATTGGTCCATTTCAGTTACAGAAAGCCATCCGCTATAGATGAATCATACGGAGATTGAGTTGAAACGGGAAGTTACATATGACCATCTGCTCAAAGGGATTCCGAATAAGAAAACGACTCATTTCCTCCCATTTTTAAAATCTGATGTTTCCTCTTTATCTGTTGTTTTTAGATCTTCAGGACAGTGGAGTGCATTTTGACACGTCATACACACATGGAGTGTAATTCCCATTCTTGTGGTCCTACACGATGTGGAGTGACACTGGTCGTGTGTTCATATATGAACGTAGGAAAGTTGTGTTCAGTTCATTCTGTGGTCTCTCCTAGTCCCATTCCCTCTCCCTTATTTTAATTCCTCTTTGTCTAATCTAATGAGCTTCTATATTTCCCCTCCCTACCCTTCCTTGTTATGAGTTAGTGTCTATATATCAGAGAGAACATTCGACCTTTTTTTGCGGGGAGGGGGGGATTGGCTTATTTCACTTAGCATAATGTTCTCCAGCTCCATCCACTTACCAGCAAATATCATCATTTCATTCTTCTTCAAGGCTGCGTAATATTCCACTGTGTATACTCACCACATTTTCTTTATCCATTCATCTGTTGAAGGTCACCTACGTTGGTCCCATAGCTTGTCTATGGAATTGAGCTACTGTCAACATGGATGTGGCTGTGTCCCTGTAGTATGGGCTGATTTTAAGTCCTTTGGGTATCAGCCGAGGCGTGGGATAGCTGGGTCACATGGTGGTTCCATTCCAAGTTTTCTGAGGAATCTCCATCCTGCTTTCCAGACTGTTGGCTCCAATTTGCAGCCCCACCAGCCGCGTGGGAGTGAGCCTTTTCCCCACATCCTGGCCAACACTTACCACTACTTGTATTCTTGTTTCAACACTGTGTGGTCATCTACAGGATGATTCTTACTCCTCTCACTCTTCTATGGTGCGGTCAGAGGTGGGGGTATGCGTCTGTCTTTGCATAAACCGTAGTAAATTCCATTTTGAACGGGTCCACGCCTTGGACTCACATCAGGGATCCAAGGGGTGAAGGGGAGGGGGCGGAGGACCCCAAGACCTAAAACTGCCTGACCCTTCCTCCACAGAGGGTCGGGGTCCTGCCCTCTCCTGTTGACTCTGGGTTGGCTCCATGCCGTCTCTGACTGACCAAATGCAGCCCCAGTCACACCGTGCATTCCCATGACCAGGTCTTAGGAGGCTGGGACCGCCACCTCTTGTCACGGGAAGCGCTTGTCTTTGAAAGGCGGCAGCCATGTTGTGAGGAAGCCCAAGCAGCTCCCTGAAGAAGCTAAATGCTCGGGAGCCATAACGTGAGCGCGAGACACGGTCATAGCGCGCTGCTGCGGTTAGATGACGAGAATCGTGTTTCCGTCCCTCTAGAGCAGGAACAGCTGCTGGTGTGGAAGAGAGGAGGATTAATTGGAGAGCGTGGAGCAAACCCATCTCTGTTTACAGCATTTGACGCGTGGGTTTGGATTTTATGGTGTCAGAGTTCATATTGTACCGTAGCAAACAGATGCGATTTTTTTTTTTTTTTTTTTTTTTTTTTGCGGGGTGGTATGACTCAGGAAGCTGACACAAGGTGGAAAACCAAATCGCTCAAGCGATTTGACTTTGAAAAATCAAACTTTAATTGCTATTTATTAAAGCCCAGCCCTTCTACGGTAAGCCTGGGGAATGAGCTGAGAGTTTGCATATTTTGCAAAAAAGCAACAGCTCAGATTATGAAAACGAAAGTAAACAAGACTCAAGAAAGACAGACTGACTGGGCACGGGTAGCGCACACACCTATATCCCGTGGCTCGGGAGGCTGAGGAAGGAGGATCGAACGTTGAAGGCCAGCCTCAGCAATTTAGCGAGGCCCTAAGCAACTTAGCAAAACCCTGTCACTAAATAAAGTATAAAAAGGGCTGTGGATGTGGCTCAGGAGTTAAGCACCCCTGGGTTCAATCCCTGGTCCCCCCCAAAAAGATAGAGTGCTATGTGGAAGCAGCATGAACTGGGCATGTCCGTCCGTATGCACACGTGTCTGTCTAGACCTGTGGACTGTCTCAGCTCCCGGTCTGTCTCCCACACTGCACAGATGTGCCACCGCTGCCGACCCATATCCCTCGCCTCCGGCCGTTTGGTCTCTTCCTTCGGAGGTGAGGTGCCTGGCCATCACTTTGTTTGGGCTTTGATGGAGACAGCAGCCGTAAAGCGCGAGATGCCAGATATTCTCTGTGCAGCCTCAAAGAGTAGATGTTTCCAGAGCCGCAAGACACAGACTGCTGCCACCCAGGTAAGGAGATCCCTCCGTCAGGGAACGGGCGGCTCCATGATCACACTTCATAGCAACAGGTGCAGGCCGACGCCCGGAGGTGGCTTCTTTCCCATTTGGCGGGAGGGACTGTCCCGGAATCGTCCAGTATTTCAGAGTCACAAGGGTATAAAGAACTTGGCGTTAAACCCGGTCTTATGTTTTTTCCAACCGTCATGTCGTTGGCTCTTTATTCTGATCTACTTGGAGTCTATTTCCTATCTCACAAGAAATCTTAATTAAAAAGAATCGAGTATGGATCCCTGTGAGCCGAAATGGGTCCAGAGGCTCAGCCTGGTGTGTAAGCGGGTGGCTACTCAGTCACCTCTGTGCACGGGAGAACGGAGTCAGGCACAGCTTTGGGGCGATGCAGAGAACCATGCCCTCTGAGTGCCTTAACCAATGGCTTCTGGTCTGTGATGCATCAAAGGAAACAGCAGGACGACAGCTAGATCGCTCCCCTGCGTTGCTGTAACACAGTGCCACAGGCAGTGCGGCTTATGCAGAAAAAACGTACGGTCTCCCATTTCTGGAGGCTGGAGATCTGCGCCCCAGGCGGTGTCTGCCGGCACGTCGCTGCTGTGAGCTGGGAGGGAGAATCCTCCCCGCGTTTCTCTGCTAGTTTGCGACACCCTTGGGGGTGCTTTGGTTGACAGAAAGCACACGTCGGATCCTTTACCTTCTCTGCATATCTGTTGTGTCTCTGCAGAAATTTCCCCTTTTCAAAGGGACCCCCGTCACCTCAGGGGAAGGTCTGCCTCAGCGACTTCATTAACTCCATCTGCTGCAAACACTCTCTTTCCAAATAGGGTCCCATTTACGGGAGCCCAGATCTCAGCGTCGTATTTCTTCAGCAGGGGACACAGCTCGACTCCTGGCAGCATTATATAGGAATTAGCTCCTGCACTGTGTTCAGTACCACAAGGATGGTTATGAAAACAAGAGAAAATTCACGGCCCATCACGATCCTGGCGCTAAACCAGCCTCCACACTTATCGTCGGACTTAAAATGACAATTTCCGAAGCAGCCGAGATCTTTGTATCCAACATGTTACACTTACGTTTCCACTGTTCTTTGGCCAGGAAAGATTCTTTCCGATTTTCAGGAAAAATGTGCGTATCTTACAGTTGGTCCCTTTCTGGATTAATCATCCCTGTGGGCAAAGCACCTTAAACATTTTACAGAGCTGTGTGTGTGTGTGTGTGTGTGTGTGTGTGTGTGTGTTTTCCTTAAACTCAGCTTAATTGTTTAAGAAAAATGTTTCCAATTTGTTGGAAACTAAATGGTTACAAACCGACATCTAGCTCTGGTGAATTGAGCTGCTATACACATGGATGTGGCTGTGTCCCTGTAGTATGTGCTGATTTTCAGTCCTTTGGGTATAGACCCAGGAGTGGGACAGCTGGGTCAAATGGTGGCTCCATTCCCAGTTTTCTGGGGAATCTCCATCCTGCTCTCCAGAATGATTGCACCGAGTTGCAGTCCCACCAGCCACGTGTGAGTGTACTTTTTATGGACTCAATCTAGCTGCCCTTCAACAGAGGAATGGATAAACTCAATGTGGTACATGTACACGGTGGAATATTAGTCAGCCTTAAAGAAGAATGAAATGATGGCATTTTTGGTAAATGGATGGGGCTGGGGAATACCATTCTAAGCAAAATAAGCCAATCCCCAAAAAGCCAAAGGCCAAATGTTTTCTCCAATATTCAGATGCTGATTCACAATAAGGGAGGGCTGCTAGGGAAGAATAGAGTCACCTTGGATTAGGCAGAGGGGAGTGAAGGGAGGGGAGGGAGTAGAGGAATAGGAAGGATAACAGAACGAACCAGACATTATGACCCTATGTGCATATATGATTACCCGACCAGTGTGATTCTGCATCATGTACAACCAGAAGAATGAGAAGAAAAAAATGAGCATCCTTCAGATGGTAGCATATTTTGTGGATCTCGTTGGAAGATCTTTGCATGTAGCCAGGTCTTCCAAGGTCCAAGAACTAGAAGCACATGCAATGCTATATGTTGATTTCAGGAGCAGAAGTGAAAGCCTAACTATGATTTTTTTTACTGTGTCAGGACAATGGATGTCTTGTCTGGCAGCCGCACACAGCCTGAGACTCTTTACTTCAAGCTTTGGACTGAATGCAGTTGTATCAGCTAGTCATTACCCCAGTGTGGCTGCATAACAAAAGAGCCCAGTGTTGATTTTCATAAACGAACAGCCTTCTTGTTTTGAATTGTTTCCTAATCCATCTTGATCGGGAAAGGGATTCATTTCATGTTGCAAAGGCTCCTTTCCCTTTCAGACCGCGACCTCCTAAGACAGACGCCGTGACGCCACCCGTGTTGGATTTCTGGTAATTGACAAAATTGTGAGATGGCATCGAAGCCCACCCAGGTGGTTCAGGTCACCTCAACATGTCCAGATCCCTGCCCTGATCTCATCTCAGGGGTAACTGCGCGAGGTCATGGATCCTGAGTGTTAGGACATCGATATGTTTGGGGGACATTATTCTATCAGAGACGACGATTGGATAAATCCTCCAGGGCGTCTTTGCTCTCGAGGATCAAACAAAGCCTAATCTTGGAGGAATCATTGCCAAAGAATCAAGGCCCAAGACTTGGATTCAAATCTCTCTGAGGTCGCGAAGGCTCTTGGCACTGACCTAGGATTCCCATGAGTCTGAGAAAGGACGGGGTTTGCAGCGACGGTAACTGTTTAACTTGTGTGAGCGCTTCAGTCTCTCTGACCTTGTCTTTTGTACAGAGACATTATGCTGTGATAGATGGTGCTCTGGTTTGGCTCTTGAGGGTCCCCCCAAGGCCAGGTGTTAAAGAGTTCGTCCTCAGCCCGTGGCACTTAGAATCTAGGTCATTGGAGCTGTGTCCCAAAATGGGACTATTAGATGCTGGTCCCTTTTTCTTTCTTTCTTTTGTGTCTCAGCTATGAGGTAAGCAATTTGCTCCTGCAGCACACACTCACCACCACAGGCCCAAAGCAATGGGGCAAATCAGTCGTGGACAGAAACCTCCAAAACTATAACCTCGAATGAACCTTTCGTCTTTATAAGTTCATCTTTCTCAGGTATTTATTACAGTCATGGAAAGCTGACCGACACAAATAGCTCTAAGCTTTGTTACTGGGCTAAGCTCCAGAAAATGCAATCCAGAGGATTCTATAGAGATTTGATGTATGGAATTGGCTCACTGCACTTATGAAAGCTGATAAACCCCAAGATCTGTGGGGGGAATCGATAGGCTGGAGATTCAGGAGCCCTGATGGTGTAGCTTCCGTCTGATTCTGAAAGCCTAAAGAGGTAAGAGTGTCAATGGGGTGCTTCCAGTCTGAGGGCCAGTAGGTTTGAGGCCCAGGAAGGGCCAGTGGCTCACTATGAATCCAGAGGCAGAATAGAAGCGACTGTCCTCATTCGAAGGTAAAATCAGGTAGAAAAAATTTTTCTCCTAATTAGAAGGTAATCCGCATTTTTATTCTATTTGGGCTTTCAACTGATCAGACGAGGCCCATCCTCCTTATAAAGGGCGACTGCCTTTACTCAGCCTACAAATTTAAACACTATCCTTATCCAAAAACACCCAGAGGAACTATTTTACCAAATATCTGGGCACCCCATGGCCCAGTCAAGTGGACCCCTGCGATTAAGCATCCTGATCTTAAACTAAGTGTTTGGAGTGGTTTCCAAACTCAGTCCAGTTTAACCTCTCAGCTGGGGATCCATCCCTAAGACACCCCTTTCCAGTCTGATAATGTTCTGGCAGAGTCAGCGTCCCCTCTACAGCGAAGCACGTGCAAGAGGACTTTAGAGCAACCCAATACGCGGAACCAAACGACTGCTACAGCTCCGACGTGAATACAGGTGCGATCATTTCAAAATAGTGGAGGAGACACAGAGAGGAGATTCCGGGGGTCCAGGGACGGTCAACGCGTACTCGCCTGACATAGCGTGAGCAATGTGAGACGGTGCAGATTCGGGTTCCGTGGCTCTGTACGTAAACATTTCCAAAATGATCCACCTAAGTAGCAAAAGACTTCCACGAGTGTTCCTTTAACCCTCTGTGTAGTTAGGGGTAGTTAATAAATGCACACACAGTTACAGTGCGGGTCTCTCTGTCTTGGTCTCTCTCCCTCCTTCTGTGGCCGGACCCGCTTTCACCGTGATGTTCTGCTCACACAGACTTAAGAGCAACGGAATCAACCTATGATGGATGGGAACCAGCAGATCAGGAGGCGGAGGCAGGAGGATAGTGAGTTCAAAGCCAGCCTCAGCCAAAGCAAGGCCCTAAGCAACTCAGTGAGACCCTGTCTCTAAATAAAATGCAAAATAGGGCTGGGGATGGGGCTCAGGGGTCGAGTGCTATTTGCTTCCAAAGATGCATCTTTAAAACTGATACTTTTAGACTTGTTGAGCTCACGTGGAATCAAGTTTGCCATTCGAGCAGGAAGACAGACATGTGGAATAGTATGCACCTGTGTCTCCAGACCTTTTGCCAGTGGATGCTGAGAACTTCAGATGTGTTGGGGGCAGACAGAAGGCTCCTCAGGACACAACATTTCCTGCAGACACCTTGATCAAGCCTCAGGAAATGGCTGCGTGCTAATACATATCTTGACTTGGGTGCAAATAAATCAGCAAATCCTCCTCATTCTTTCACCTTTGCAAAATGAGCTCTGGTAAAATCCTGCAGGGAGACAAGAGCAAATCAGTATGTTTCCAGGATCTGGAGAATTTAAGGATCCCCCCCCCCCAAAGAGAAAGAGCTGTGCGGGTCTAACGTCGTATCTGGGGAGATTGGGGTGAAGACATTAGGGCCCTATCCAAGACCATGCAGCCGGCTGACACAGCAGCTGAGTGCCAGGTGAATTTGTCCACCACCAAGAAGGATGCTCAGACGGTCTCTGACTTGCAAGGGCTCAGTGTATGATTTCTCGACTTTGCAATGCCGTAAAACTTGTGCACCTGGTCCATTCCCTGCAAATTACATCCTCATCATTCCACACCTCGTATGTACTCGGGACTCGATAGGCACTTGTTGGATCCACTTTACAGGGGGCTGCAGCGTGCACGTTTGTAGACTTCCAAGTGACCCTGAATTCGCTGCCTGCGCAGTGGGCGTGAAGGCACCTTGCAAGGCGTCCTCTGGAAAACCAGAGAGCTAGTCAGTTCTGCCGGTGAACTCTGAATCCCTCTGTGCTGCGTCTCAGCTGGTTTCCGCGTTTACTGATCTGCAGTCTCCAATGTCCCCGTAGGGACAACCTGTTCTTTATCCCGTTACCCCAAGCGGAACGTCAGAGGGACTTCCCACCATCAGCAGGCTTTGAGCCACCAGTCTCTGACTGAGGGTGCACTCCTCCGGGAGGGACTTCGGCTGGGGATTTAAGGATCTCTAAGGGCACCCACATTAAGTCTTTGCATGCCACCTTATTACCCCAGGGGGCCGCATTTCCTTGTAGGGTCCATCTGTTCTGTGACATTTCCCGTCGCAGCTGGGTCTCCCCTGATTGCCTTAATCACCCAGTGACTACATAAAGGTCGCTTCGTTTCCAGCGCATTTATTAATCACCCGCGTTTCATCCTCATTAGCATTTCCTCTATTCACAGGGCGCAGGGCTCCTCCGTGCAGGGCTCCATGGAGACACTGACTCCAGGACGCCTGGCTGCAGTCCCCGGAGCCCTCACCAGCAGGTGGACGGCGACGGGTGGGGTGTTTCCCCCACTTCTCGGTTGTGGCTGGTGTGACTGCGTGAGGGCGAAGGGTGGAGACCAAGAACCCGGTCTCACAGGGCACAGAGCAGCGGTCACCCGTGGGAAATCCACCTTTTTCTCTTTGGGAGGGAGAACCCCTGAGCAAGGTGGTCCTGTTTGGACCCAGCGGGTTTTTTCCCAAGGACACTGTAGGGTCTCGGTCCCTGGGTCATGCCGTCAGCCCTCCCCCTGCACGTTTCCTTCCTGGGTAGATCCACCAACAGGTTTTCAATGAGCTGCCTGCAGACTTCCCGTGGGGTGGCCTCCGGGACGCACACACGCAAACACACGCCAGCCACCTGCATAGAAGGGAGGCTTGTTTGCAGATCACTAAAGAAAATAAACTCTTGGTGGACAGATTCCGTTTTTTCCCTATAGAGTAGTACCATCTTTGTCTATTTGTGCTGCTATAACAAAATACCTGAGACTGGGTAATGTATAAAGAAGAAAAATTCACTTCTCACAGTCTTGGAATCTGGGAAGTCCAACGCCAAAGCAGGTGTGGCTTCAGTGCCTGGTAAGGACTGGGTCTGTCTGCTTCCAACATGGAGCCTGGATTCCGGGTCTTTAGAGGGGAAGGAACGCTGGGTCCCCACATGGTGGAAGGTGGAAGGGCAAAAGGTACAGATTCGTCCCCTCCAGCTCGTTAATGACCATCACTTCCTCAAGCCGGCACTTCTCAAAAACATCACATTGGATATTATTCATGTCTCGACAGAAATTTGGGGGGGGCGCATTCTGACCTCAGCAACTTCTCTGTTTTTAAAATATACATTCAGTACCCCATTAATTTTATTGGAGTTCATTGGGAAAGTCATGGAATCATAAAGTGGCCCGTATGACCGTAAGAGTCCAACTTGCTCAATTTCATTTTCTTCAGCAAAATAAACATAGGAAAAACGAGCTTCCTAGCACGTTCTCATGAAACCTGGGTTGTTTGTGTGTTTTCCCAGAATTTGAAATCGACGTCAGCTTGAATATTACTCTGGCTCTGTTTGCTCAGACGATAAAGGGTGTAGAGTAAACATATAGCCGTAGATGATGTCCGGCAAAGGGGTGTCAGTGTCTATCCCACGCGCACGCACACACGCATATACGTGAGTGTGTGCACAGTGGGAAAATTCAAAATTCACTCTGGAAGGAGATACAGAATGAGCAGATGTTTATGGGATCATCTCATAAGGCCAGGTATTTGCCTCTCCAGGTAAAGGGTCTTTGGGATGCGACTTAATGCCACGTGGCCACCGAACCTGGATCGATGCTCTGGGTGAAACCTGCGGCGTGGTCCTTGTAGGTAGCGCCACAGCATCACGGCTCTTGAGCAGGGTGAACTCTTCATGGGAATGTCCCGGCTCGTACCCGGGGCGCGGGAAAGAGCTGTGTCACTGTGGCCCAAATCTTTCCTTTCTCCAAACTCGCTTCCACCCCTCGCCCGAGCGTCAACCGTCAAGAAGGCGCCCAGAATTCCGTGAGTACAAGATGGGGGTCAGGATGCCTTCCCCGTGGGGTGGGCGTCTCCGCCTCGGTTTTCACCCCCCAGCGCAATAATAGGACGCTTGTCCACTGGCCTTGCGCTGGAGACATGCGATCCGTTCTCGGTTCCAACCTTATTTTAGAATCGCATGCCTTGGTATCAGTGTCACCAATTGCACGCCATAGGGTTGGGGACGTAGCTCTGTGGTTCAGTGCTTGCCTACATGTGGGGGACCCTAGTGTTGCAAAAAAAAAAAACAAATCCATATCGTTAATGCTTCTTCTTTTTATTTTTTTAAAGAAAAACGTAGGAACATTATCATTTTTGGAGTTGGGGGTACCAAGAATCGAACTCAGGGGTGCTCAACCCCTGAGCCCCGTCCCCAGCCCTATTTTGTACTTTATTTAGAGACAGGGTCTCACTGAGTTGCTTACGGCCTCGCTTTGGCTGAGGCTGGCTTTGAACTCTCGATCCTCCTGCCTCAGCCTCCTGAGCCGCTGGGATGACAGGCGTGCGCCACTGAGACCGGCCAGGAACACTGTCTTTGCCAGGACAGCCCCATATTTATCGTAGCAGAGTCTGGAAATCGCTTCTAGCACAGCCTTCCGAAATGGCTCCTCATTTCATTTCTGTTATTAAAACTTTGGACATGGCCAAAGGACGCTGCCTCAGGACTCTGTCCTGGAAAATCCACTTTCCTTTGAGCGGCAGCCAGCAGCTCACGCCTGTCATTGCGCTGGAAGTTAGGAAGCCGATCAGACCTGGCTACTTTGCTTCTCTGGGGTTCGGCTCTTATGTGTAAGCAGTAGGGGGTGCCGGGCTTTTTTTAAGGAAGCAACAAGGGGATGGTGTATTTTTGTAGCGCTTCAAAACAGAGCGTGTGCGCACACCATTGAATTTCACGAGTCGGCCATCTGCATTTCCCAGATTCTCACTTTTTACCAGGTTGACAGGTTTGCAAACGGGGCGGGGGGGGGGGGGGAAGACACAAGAACACAGCCCAAGTTGTCCAGGAGCCTGGGCTCCGAGCCGGAGCTGGCCAATGGGAAGTGGCGCTCGGGGACGGAGCTGTCCCTGGCCAACCTGCCGCGGGAGGGTGGCTGCGTTTTGGGGACTGTCATGTTGGGCCACCTTTTTTTTTTTTTTTTCCTCTTTTTTCTTTTTCTTTTTTGTCGTTTCCATTTCTCGGGCTACTTAACAGCGAGCTCCGCAGTGACATCTGGTGCAACAGAGAAAAATGACAGGGGCCACCCACAGGTTGGTCGCCACGTCACGCCGTTTCCAAAAGAACTGGCGAAGATGGTTCTTGGAACGATCCTTCTCCTCCCGTCCTGAGCTAGCGCCCAGGGCCGTCCTGGGGATGCGGGCTCCGTTGGGATGTCCGCGTCACTCCGGGGGTGGGGGAGGCAGTCTCCGCTGGTGGACGCCAGGCTGTCATACAGCAGCCTCTACGGCAGAGTCCCTTCCAGAGCAAACGGAGAGGTGGCGCAGGGGTGGTCTGAGAACGCGCACCCCTCGCGTCTTTTAGGGGGGCACGCCCGGCTGGCTGGGTTCTGCTGAGACGGTGAGCTCATCTGTGCAAGGGGCCGTGATTTGTGCACAACTGGCCCAAATCAGGAGCACAGTACGAAAAGAGCAGAGAATTTGTCTGACACAGTAGAGACAAAAGGGGGGGTGGGGGACAGGGAAGGCAAGTCACGGAGACAAGCTTGGCCACCTCATAATTTGGACCTGTGGACAGCACAACCCAGGACTATTTACTATCAGTCACCTCCAACAGGACAATGTCGATCAACATAACAAGCCAAGAGCGTTTAATAAGTACGTCTTAGGATGTGGCCAATGTAGCCCAATTTCCAGTTTTCCAGAGCATTCCAACTTGGTCCCACTCCACGTTTTACAGCTCTTCATGGGACCCTTCTGTGAGCTTCTGTTCCTCCCACGTACCAGCCATGTTTCTACCACAGGGCCTTTGCACCTGCTATTTCCTTTGCATGGAACATTGGTCCCTTGGATTCCCTGGGCCTGGATTCAGGTCATGCTTCATGAAATTCTTTGCAACCAGCACCCCAGGTCAAGTAGCCCCCCGTTTCTGCATTAGCATCTTTATTTCTTTTTTAAAACATTTATCTTGATGAATATACTCCATTTTTGTCTCTGCTCACTCAATGTAACATCCACGTGATGGTCCCAGATCCCTGAAACCCCTCCTTTCCTGAATGAAAAAGTCGCCAAGAAGTGTCTGCTGGTCCATTTTAACGGGTGTGATGACAGGCTAGGGACGAACCGGATAATTTCCAAGCAGAAGTTGGAGACCTGATGTCTGGCCTGGGGTTGGGTTGGAAAACAAAATCGTCTCTCATCTCTGGCTTCTCCAACTTGCAAAAGTTTCTCGAAACGAAAGGTCGGCCGGGGGATAGAGATCAAACAAAGACCGGGTTTCTCCGAAACTTCGTTAGAATTGCTGACCAGTTTAGCACAGCGCAGCCCACAGAGCCACTGTGCCAGACAGAAGGATTCCTAAGAAGGGCACGGAGACTGCTCTCCAGGGTTTTACCGTCACAACCGCGGGTGATTGTGTCTCTTGGTGCACAGGGGCCAACGTTTGGTCTGCCCAATATGGTACCCGGGAGGGGATGGCCCCGTTGCAGAACATGCACCAACTCAAACTCGGCAGAAGACGCCAAATTACCCTACAAATTGTTTTCCTATCTAGAGGTGGCCTTCACAGCTTCCCGTAACCTCTTGGATATGAAGTCCTGGTGGATTTCGCCAGCATTTCCTTTCTGATTGCTAATGAAATGGGCACTTCTGTTTGCCAATTGGCCATTCACGTCGTATGTTTTGTGAACTATCTTATCGTGTATGTTGCCCATTTGAGTGGTTGTTGATTGACCTCTGTGTTTGGTGTGTGCATCTACTAGTGCGTGGTGTCTGACCTCTGCAAAGAAAAAGAATGACTTACCTTTTTTTTTTTTTTGACTGGGGATTGAACTCAGGGGCACCAGGCCACTGAGCCACCTCCCCAGCCCTATTTTGGACTTTATTTAGAGACAGGGTCTCACTGAGTTGCTCAACTTTGCTGAGGCTGGCTTTGCACTCACGATCCTCCTGCCTCAGCCTCCCGAGCTGCTGAGATTACAGGCGTGCACCAAGAATGACTTACTTTTAGTTATTTGTTTCTTATTGATTTTGATTCCGAGCATTAAACTCAGGGGTGCTTAGCAATCGAGTCACACCCCCAACCCTTTTTATGTTTTATTTTATTTTTTGTACTGGGGATTGAGCCCAAGGGTGCTTAACCACTGAGCCACATCCACTGCCCTTTTTATGTTTCATTTTGAGACAGGGTCTCTCTAACTTGCTTAGGGCTTTGCCAAGTTGCTGAGGCTGGCTTTGAACTTGCGATCCTCCTGCCTCAGCCTCCTGAGCTGCCGGGATGACAGGCGTGGGCCGTGACTCTCAGCGCTTACCTTGATTTTTATGCTACCTTTCATTATACATTGCTGATAAGTTTTAAAAATATATTTTAAGGGTCAGGTGTATCTCAGTGGGAGAACATTTTGCCCAGCACACACAGGTCCTGGGTTAGGACCCAAGCACCATAACTATATTTGGTGTATGATTTTCATGTCTATGTTCATGAGTGATTTGGGAATGACACTGTGTAAACGTGCACATTTATTGAGATGTGACCCGTGCACCTTTCCATTCATGCATTTAACGTGTGCATTTCAGAGAGGTTTTTAGTGTATTCCTAAGGTTCTGTAAGCATTCCAGTAATTGATTCAACCGCATTTGCATAACCCCAAAAGAGATCCACCCCACTGACAGTCACTCTCTGCCCCCCCCACGCCAGGCCAGACATCCACTAATCTACTTTTTGCTGCTGGATCAACCTTTACTGAACAAGTCATATAAATGGAATCAGGCAGTGTTTCATGGGGTCTTGTTTTGTTTTATGTACCAGAGATTGAATGTAGAGGTGCTTAACCGTTGAGCCACATCTCCAGCCCTTTAAGAAACATAGACCATTTAGAGACATTAAATGGCGAAGTTGCTTAGGGCCTCACTAAGTTGCTGAAGCTGGCCTCCAACTTGCCATCCTCCCACCTCAGCCTCCGAGCTGTTGGGATCATGGGCATGTGCCGCGGCATCTGGCCCCATACAATGTTTTTATTCTTTCATTAATTGTGTTTGTTTTAGGTACCAGGGTCCATGTGGGCTTTACAGAATTTGTCTCACCTTGGGGCTCTCCCCGGCCCACGTAAAGCGAGGTCCTACAAATGCATTTATAAGGACCCTCACCCCACCCCTGGGCTGCATCTCATGAGCTCAGCCCCTGCAGAACCCCACCTCCAACACCTCCCATGGGGGGATTAAGCGTGAACCTAGGCATTTTGGAAGGACGCATCCGACCTAAAGCAGCCAGTCATGACATCGGGGTATTGACATCATGCCAGCCGTGTGTTTTCTTTCAATATTTCTTTTAGTTTTTTATTTTTATTTATTTACTTGAATGTGATGCTGAGGATGGAACCCGGTGCCTTGCACGCGCTAGGCGAGCGCTCTACCGCTGAGCCGCAGTCCCAGCCCCCAGCTCTGTGTTGTCTGGTGACATCATATTCCTAAAAGCCTGTCCCCGTCCAGATTGGAGGAGAAAACCCAGCCCGGGCCTGAAGCCGAGTGGTCAGACTGGGGGGGGGGCTCCCCGCGATCCTGTGCTACTGCGCCCTCTCCCCTTGGAGCTGCGCCTGAGAGGTGCGTGCACTCCTAGGATATGGTGACCAGGTTGGGGATCCCAGTTCAGGATACTGGACTCAGCCCAGAGAACCCAGAGTGGTTTCTGGCCAGCACCCAGCCAGAAACAGCCGCCTTGGGTACCGTGACCACAGGAAATGAGCTCCACCAGCAATCGCCAGGGCCCTGGGTACGGAAGACTCCCCAGCCCTGGCCGACTCCCTAATTGCAGCTGAACCACCCCCAGACTCCGGATCCACAGGAAGTGGGAAGCAGTAGCTGCGTGCGTGTGCGTGCATGTGTGTGTGTGTGTGTGTGTGTGTGTGTGTGTAAGCTGTTGAGTGTGTGGGCATTCAGTGGTGCAGCGACCGATTGGCAGGTGGATTGGTTACAGGGGTCGTTCGGACAGAATCCAGTGCAGCCGTTGGGGACATTTCGGAGATTTGGCGTTGGGGTCATTGAATCCAAATCACGGTGCTTTTGAGGTGGCACCTCCGATGGCTCCTACCACGGCCGCCTTTGGGAGCACTTGGCAGAGCCAGGGGTCTTGAGTCCTGAGCCGATCTGTCATTTGCAGATGGGAGCCAGATTAGTACTGCTGTTCACCCGCTGCACGGCTCGTCACCAGTGAATGCTGACGGGTTCCAGGAAAGATTATGGAGGATGCTGAGCTCGTCCAGATGGACCAAGGCTGAACTGCAAACCAGGAAATGGTTCACGCTCTCTCCCTTTCTCCCCTCCTACTTTTTCCCGCTGGGCAAATATTCATGGGAGATCCTTCACGTGACCAGCATGAAGCGCTACAGTAGAGTCCGGCTTGGCCTCTTTTTGGGGGGGGATAAGTGGTACCAGGGTTGGAACTAAAGGGCACTCGACCCCTGAGCCCCCTCCCCAGCCCTATTTTGCATTTTATTTAGAGACAGGGTCTCCCTGAGTTGCTTAGGGCCTCGTGTTGCTGAGGCTGGCCTTGAACTGGCGATCCTCCTGCCTCAGCCTCCCGAGCCGCTGGGATTACAGTCATGCACCAGTGCACCTGGCTACTTTAATATGCTTACTGTTGCCCCATGTCACTTGGAATAAAGACCAGATGGCGAGCGTTACACCTCTGAGAAAGAACATCTGCAGCCTGGCCTATCCCTGACTTTGGATCTAACCTACTCAATCAGGCTGATGTGTACTTGCTGACGGCCTTATGATGTCGCTTGTTCTAGAGGTGACCCCAGCGCCCCTGGTCACATGTCTGCAGACTGCTTTGGAATCTCTGCCAACATCCATTGTAAACGGTTCTTAGTTTTTGAGGTTCCCTGATGGACAGCTGTCATCTGCATGGGATCTCTGCTCCATCGATGGCAGCTCCGTGCATCTTTGGGTTCCCCACGGTGATTCCGAGGCCAAGAGAAGTTTCTGCAGGGTGAGTCAGTGAACCGAACGCGGCAAAAGGAGGATGCGCTGCATCACCGCGGGGTTCTAACTTTGCCTGCTCATTCACTCTCCAGCCGGATGAGGTTCCTGACTCTTGGGTCCTTTGGGATTCATGGCAACAATTGCTTCTCCCTTCTCTAGCTTTAGAGTGCAATTGAGCAATGCGCAAGGCAATCTAAAATCTGGGTCTTCAGGGTGTAAGAGAAGAAGGCTCCTCGGAGATTCACACCAGAGTCAAGCCCATCAATACACAGGGCAGAGGAAGGTCAACCAGGAAAAGCTCGAATTGACTTCAGACGAGAACCCGACGTGCAGAATCCATTCAGGGAAGCTGAGAATCACGAAAGCTGATCTCATTAGGGGATCCTGCCTCCCAGGACTGTGGAATATCATTGTCCACAAAAGCAAGACGACCATGACGTTCCCTATTGTGTCCTGCTGTTTCCTTCTCTGTAATGATTCAACTTGCTGATCGTTATTCATGTGCACGGAACTTCTCCAGCGCTGAGAGCTAGAGTCTGTGCTGAGATGACAGCAAACCACTTCAAGCCTAGAGTTAATAAAACGTCACGCAGGGCGTCATAGATGATCAGGATTCAGTGGCAGAGCAATCCGCCCAGAGAAGGAAGAGCAATCCGCCCAGAGAAATAATGCCTAAGGCTGTGCTGCCCAATACAGCGGTAGCCACTTAACTCTAAGTGAATTCATTAAATGAAACATTCTGACCCACGGGTCACACTTCAAGGGTCTCCATAGCCACGTGGGGCTAGTGGCTACCATGGGGGATATTCCATGCTGACAGACATTTCCACCAGTCCTCGCGTGTCCAGGGTCTCTTGGGAGGTGCATCTGCAAGGCACATCGACAACGTGCTTCATTGTTAAAAAAACGAAATAAAAGGAACTGCATCAGCGGATGTCTGGTGGGTGGAGAGTCCACATCTAAAAAGAATCTGGGCTGGGGGGGGGGGTACGGTGGTACACACCTGTCATCCCAGCTGCTCGGGAGGCTGAGGCAGGAGGATGGTGAGTTCAAAGCCAGCCTCAGCCAAAGGGAGGCCATAAGCAACTCAGGGAGACCCTGTCTCTAAATAAAATACAAAATAGGGCTGGGGACGGGGCTCAGTGGTCAGGGGCCCCTGAGTTCAATCCCTGGTACTCCCCCCACCCCTTAAAAAAAAAAAAGAGAGAGAGAGAGAATCTGGGATAACTCGGTCTAGTGTTACAGGGTACAAAATTTGGAAACCTCCGTAACCAAAGTGCAAATACCTTAAAAACATAGATTTCACCCAGGAATTGTAAACTAGAGACCACCCCACCAGCATGACATTCTGGGAAATCTTTGATTGATTGATTGATTGATTGATTTTCATGGATGGTTGGGTGGTAGACTTAGGTAAATTCATCAATTCCAGGAAAACGGGAGACACACGGAATAATATCCACATATATATACAAATATTCCCTGTGTTGCAGCCATTAACGACAATACCGGTTGAGAATCATCCTAATGATGGACTCCTGAATTGACTTTGAATGTTTTATCTTTCTGTACACATACTTTACCAGAGGGTTAATGTAGAATGATAATTTCTTTTCCTTTCATTGAAAAAAAAAATGGTCTGATTTCGTATCTGACTTGGATTTAAATCTGAAAAGAATGCAAAGAATCCAAATCAGGCACTCAGAGGATTTACAAAGGAGGACCCTTCCCGTGGCTCTGGGCATTTATGATGTATCCAAATCCTATTATGTTATCCGAAATCGTAATAGCACCATTATGCCCTGCAATTACGTGCTCCAGCCGAAGCTTCTCGCGTGTTTACTGTAATTACACCATTTGACTAATTGCGGCAATTAAGCCGGTTCGTGGCTGGATTCTCAGCTATGAATCCCGCTGATTGGCTGGACTTGCTCGGTCATTTTGTGTCTTGAACTTATGAATGCAGGACTCAATTTTGCTAGCTTTTCTTTTCTTTTAATTTCTACAGGTGACTTTAAGGTTTCAGAATCAGTTGTTCACATTAAAAAAAAAAAAAAAATCAAAATAGCCAAGGAAGGCTCGTTGCTTTTTTTCCAGCCCAAGCCTGGGCACAAAAGTCAGGTGGAGCATGAGACTAAGTCCTTGTTCTTCGACCAGGGACCCATTCCTGGGACGAAATTTCAAAGAACCACATGGTTGCGCCGAGTGTGGTGGTGCATGCTTGTAATTCCACCAGCCTGGGAGGCTGAGGCAGGAGGATTGAAAGTCAGAGGCCAGTCTCAGCTACTTAGTGAGATCCTGTCTAAAAAAAAAAGGGGGGGGGGGCTGGGGATGTGGCTCAGTGCGTAAACCCCTCTGGGTTCAATCACTGGTCCCCCACTCTAACCCACAAAAAGGCACCACATGGTTCGATTGAAGTATTTCCTTGCTTAATTAAAATGAGAAGTTAGTTTTGGTAACAGCAGAGTCAATCAATTTGACTTTTTAATTTCATTGATTACTTTTCTTTTTTTTTTGCTACATTGGAATCGAACCCAGGGTGCTCTACCACTGAGCTCCATGCCCAACCCTGCCTCTTTATTTTTTGTTCTGAGGCAGGGTGTCACTCAGTTGCGCAGGCTGTTCTTGAACTTGGAATCCTCCCACTTCTGCCTCCCGAGTCACTGGGACTCGCGGTGTGTGCCGTGACAGCTGACCCCCTGAGTACTTCTTGAACCACGTGGATTATTAACACATCCTGCAAACGGAGTTTGAACTACCACACCTTTGCACAGCTATCTGCAGAAGTCACTCTCACGGCTCCTGTGAAGGAACACAAACAATTCAGACAGAGGTTTCGTCTGCACCCGGCACAACGTATCCCATCGTCTTCTGCCAAGGAAGCTGGGGAAAGGTCGGCTTCCAAATGACAGTCCCACACACCGTCCACCTGGGTGGTATAATCCAGGCTTATCTTTGAGCTGAATAATAAGGAGTCATTTGGGTGAGCTCAGACCCTCAGATCGTTCTCTTCAGAACCTGCTTCCACCAGGGGAAGGAGAGGCAGTCCACCAGGGTCTTCACGTCTGGATTGCAACTTGTGTTTTCTGGGGTGGGGCTGGGGATCAAAGCCATCCAGGACCTCAGGCATGCTCTGAGCTATCCCCACAGCGCTTGGGTATGCAACTGGAGAGAGGTGACATTTTTGAAAACTCACTGGAAATGGAGTATTACGCAGCACTAAAAAAATGACAGAGTCATGGCATTTGCAGGGAAATGGATGGCATTAGAGCAGATTATGCTAAGTGAAGCCAGCCAATCCCTAAAAAACAAATGCCAAATGTCTTCTTTGATATAAGGAGAGCAACCAAGAACAGAGCAGGGAAGAAGAGCATGAGAAGAAGATTAACATTAAACAGGGATGAGAGGTGGGAGGGAAAGGGAGAGAGAAGGGAAATTGCATGGAAATGGAGGGAGACCCTCAGGGGTATACAAAATTACATATAAAAGGAAGAGAGGGGAAAGGGGCAAAAATCAAGAGAGAGAAATGAATTACAGTAGATGGGGTAGAGAGAGAAGATGGGAGGGGAGGGGAGGGGGGATAGTAGGGGATAGGAAAGGCAGCAGAATACAACAGACACTAGGATGGCAGTATGTAAAACAGTGGCTGTGTAACCAATGTGATTCTGCAATCTGTATTTGGGGTAAAAATGGGAGTTCATAACCCACTTGAATCAAATGTATGAAATATGATATGTCAAGAGCTTTGTAATGTTTTGAACAACCAATAAAAAAAAATTCTCTCTCTCAAAAAAAGAAAAAAGAAAAAAGAAAACTCACTGGAGTATCCACACTTCATTTTTCTCCTCTATAGTAAGGGAATTAAAAGCAGCTACTTTGCAGAACTTTTGTGAGGTTGAAGGGAAACTACAAAACCTGTCTGTAACTTGCGACACTTGAGTGGGGATTTTGCCTCCTGGCTTCAAGAGGAGGCACCCACTTTATAAAGGAACCCGGGCCTTCCTTCCACTGAGAGGCAAAGTCTTAGGCCAGCGGCAATTGATCATCTGCAACTCCTTCAGGGTGTTTCTCACCGGATTCACTTAGGAGGATAATCGGGAGCTTTGAAGTCGCAGGCTGTGTCGAATCCACTCCTCCAAGTCCGAAGAACAGAAATTACACGATCACATAGAACTGCGTGGGACCGGAAAGTGGATCTTAGGAGGAGGATTAAATATTTACCGCTCATCAAAATTTGATAAACAACACAACAACATAACAGAAGGGCGTCTCGTAGGAGTGCCATTTCTAAGTCGCATCGAGTCATTAATCAGTCATGAAGCCGTTGGGTTTCATAATAAGACCAGGGAGAAGAACGAGCCCAGAAATACACAGCACACACATGGATCTTCTTTTTTAATTGGAAGGTGGAGTGTTAATAATGAATCATAATTGACATTCATGGGTATTCATAAAACAGTCATCATTTTAGCCTATTCTGAACAAAACTCGTAAAGTGTTCCATTTGATTCCTGTGCATTACTAATTCAAGAGCAGCACAGATTATGAAACCGTGTCCTGCATATTTTTTTTTTTTCTTTTCCAGCTTCTCCATCCTCTTCAGAGCTCATTTTTATGGTGTGGCTGAGTTTTTTCTCCCCCAAACTATTGGAAGCAGAGAAAGATCCTGCAAGAGGCAATTCCAGGTGGCTCTATAGAGAACCATCTCGGGACGAGAAACATTCTCTTTGGCCCATTTTGTGAAATGACCATCCCCAAATGACAAGAACGGCTGATGCAGACCTCAGGTTCCCGTGACCTCGGAAGACCGTGAGGGTGAATCGTCTTGGCTGACCAAGCTGGGTCCATGTTTCTTTCCTTCCGTAAAATTTCCATCATTTGTTTGGGGTTCTTGCTCTGACGAGTGGTGCACGACAGCAGAATGCATTTCGATCCATTGTATGCAAATGGAGCACCACTTTTCCTTTTATGGTGATACCTGATGTATTTCTGTATTTCTTTGCAATTTCCCTTGGATTCTTGTTTCTTTGGTATTTTATTGATTTAGACCCTTCTCTGTGAGTCGCGATCTCTGCTCTCCAATGCAGGCTTCAGTTCTGCCCTGGTCATTGTGCTGTCTTTGGACGTGATGCGGGCCCCCACCCCTGAACTTATTTTCCCATCTCAGGTGGGGCTTGCATCTCCTCCTGCTGTGGTTTTCCGAGGTCACTTCTTTCTCCCCGGGGCCTGTCTGCCCCTTTTGCACTTCTTGATACCTGTAAGCGAACTCGACTTCTCATTTTTCTCCCCCGATTGCTATCATGAATACTTTTGCAATTTGAAATATCCTCTCCTTGAGATTTTTTTTTTCTATTTATGATAGCTTTTTATACATTTTATTTTTCTATGTCTATTTTCTATTTGCATAACTAGTTATTTATGATGTTCTACATACTGCATTTTTAATGCAGCATTGAGTCCTAAGAACTCACATCATACGTGCTTGCTCGGTGCTACATTGTATCCCATGTAATAGACATATTGCAGTGAATTTTAGAAACAAGATGAGGCAGCTGATTTATGAAATTTTAAAAGCTCTGTATTAAATTCCCCTTTTCTGCTTTCTGGAGAAGCTCCCGTCCACCTTTGGTATTTGACGATGGGACAAGAGGCCTCCTTGTCCTGTTGGGTAGAGTCCTTCCCAGGGGTCAGCGAGCCTTTCCTGTAGAAGCCAGGGAGACAACACCACGTGCTGTCCTATCTGCGGGGACGACGGCATGGGACTAGCACACAAACAGCACTTGCAGACGGATCCTGAGCAAGTGAGCAGGGCCGTGTTTCAATAAAACTTTATTCACACAGCAGCAGGTGGCAGACCAGCCCTGGGCCCTGGGTTACAGTTTGCTGACACCCTGTCTAGGCTGCCGGCTCGGTGGATATTACTTTATTTTTAAATTTAAAAAATTTTTCTTGGTACCAGGGATGGAACTCAGGGGTGCTTAACAACTGAGCAACAGTCCCAGCCTTTTTAAATTTTCTTTTTTTTTTTTTTTTTTTAAATTCTGAGACAGGGTCTCACTAAGTTGCCCAGGCTGGACTTGAACTTGGGATCCCCCTGCCTCAGCCCGTGGAGTCCTGGGATTAGCGACAAGGGCCTTAGGAGCGGAGGGGGGCTTCGCAGAGCTGTGTGCATTCACAGCTTCAGACTCGAGGCTGCAATAGCCAGTCTCCAGAACCTCAGGGGGGCTGCAGAGTTCCACCTGGGCAGCCCTTAGGATTTGATGAGCCAGTTATTTAAAATAAGGAGAGAGGGCTGGGGTGCCACCCTTGGGCATCAGTCTCCAATCCAGCTGTGGGCAACGGGCACGAGTTCCAGGCCCTGTCGAGCACTGGTTTGGCCACCCTAGAAAATAGACATGTTCGCTCCCATCTAAAAATCAGTTCCGGATCTGGGGATGTGGCTCAAGCGGTAGCGCGCTCGCCTGGCATGCGTGCGGCCCGGGTTCCATCCTCAGCACCACATACGAAGATGTTGTGTCCACCAAAAACTAAAATATATATATTAAAATTCTCAAAAAAAAAAAAAAAAAATCAGTTCCTTTAAAGAATCCAGAGAGGAAGGCGAATCCCCCAGTGTCGTGGAAACCTTCTCCAGCGTTCTCCGCAGGCTGATTGGTCTGTCCCGTGGAATCTTAGAAATATCTTCTTCAATTTTTTGCAACAGCAAAACTCATCCCAGTCTTTGTGCCCAAATTCTGACTTAAATACTCCATGAGGGTGTTAGGGGACAGACAGATGCAGACCGCAGGAACAAGAGGTCAAGATATAAATAATTCTACCACATGGGCCCACTGTGGCGGCCCCCACAGGGTCTTTTCTTTTCTTGTTTTCCAAGAAGCAACTGAGCTGCAGCCTTGCCTGGCCTCCGTGCACAGGCTACACCGCATTCCTCAGCAAACCACCTGTGCCCTGCAGGAGAAATGCAGGCCCCAGATAATGTCCCTAAGAGGAACCGAAGTTACCCTGAAGGGGACACTCTTGTGACCCGGACACAGAGTAGGGCCCAGAACTCAGGGAGAACTCAGGGAGACGAGGAGAATTCCCCCTGACCATAAAATCTGCCATGACAAGTTCCAGTTAGAACCAGTCAGCATGGGCCAAGCTGACTTAGAGTGGCCATGGCCCTGCGGAACTAGAAAATGTCATGTCACCCAGCTGTCAATCAAAAGTCCAGGGGTGGATCTGGGTGGGACTCTCCGGAAACTTCTCTGGGACCCCAGTGAAACTGGAGGACAGGACCCCCTCTCTCTCTCCCTTGATAGGATCTCCTTTCCCTTTTCCCATCCCTTCAACAAACTCATGCCTGTTATTCGGAGTGACAGGTATGAAATCTTACCGACTTGATTGCAAGAATCGGGGTTTGAAGGGGTCTTCATGCTGCCTCAGTTTCCCACAAGGCCGCAGCTCTGGAGTAAGATGGAGGGTTGCCTGGGTCGCCCCTGTATGAACCACCAGGACAGGTGCCCATCTTGGTCCCTGCCTGGGCTGGTCATCATGGATGGGTACGGGCATGGTCCTTCCGGGATTTTTCTGTAGTAGCAGAGAGTCAAGGTCATGAGATCCCATTTCCCTTACTTTTTTAAAATTGAAGCAGGAACTAATCACGCTTAAAAATTCTTCAGTAGAACTCACATCCATTCCCCTGAAGTCTTTGCCCAAAGAGAGCGGACTCTCACCTTCTTTCTATCACCTCTAGTGCTTTCCAACGACGTGATGGCTTTGACTCTTCTGAAGACACATGCTCATGATTTCTTTTAGACAATCCAGCACCCCTTGGTGCCCTGTCCCCGGGGAGAGGCGACTCCAGTTTCCTCCAAATCCTGTTCTCCTCTGTGTGCACTCAGGGGACTCCCGCTGCACACCCAGCCGCAACACTGGACGTCCAATGCCCGGGTGCATCCAATGCCCTGGTGCGTGCCTAACGCTGTCCCATCAGCCCCAGCACTGAACGGAGACTTTCTTTGCTCCACTTTGCCTCAAACACAGCTTTCAAAAATCACTTTGCTCTCAGAGTCTTTGCCAAACCTGCTAAATGTTCCTTGGGACGTACCATCTGGTGCATTGTTTGGAGCGAGAAGAAAGAAGAACAAAGAACACTGTGAAAATGTGCAGTGTATTCTAATTCGAGGGGATGTCAAAAATACCCTTGGTGTCCTGGCTGGGGCTGCCTGCCACAAACCCCTTCACAGCTTCTGGAAAGAAGCACCGTTTTACTTATGGAAAGAGCCAAAGGCAAGACCTTGCAGCATCCAAGCTTCCCCCAAGGCCACTTTAACAGGGGGCCACGGAGCTTTGGAAGGGTGTAATTTGCAGGTTTATCTAGGAGCCAATTACTCTTTAAATCGCTTGGAGGAACTTCATGGGGGATGGTGGGGAGGGTTGTCTATAAAAATTTGCCAGCAAAAGGGGTTTGGCCTCATTAGCATCTCATAGCCTCTTCTCAAGCCTGCAGAACTTTCCAGAGGAAGCGGAAATTCCACCCTCTTTCTTTGCAGTCTGGAGTGAGCAATCTCCTTCAAACCTCCACATTCCTCTCATTCCTAGCCTGTGGCTCTCCAAGAGCCAGACTCTGTGTTGTTTTGCTAACAAGGTACACAATGCCCCCTTGCTGATAGGGAAATCTCTACTTTTCTCCTCTGGAGGGAAATCTTAAAAGAGTTCTGGGCACAGAGACAGCTTTGTTCAGCCCAGTGCAATGCGCAAGATATGGGTTGTCCATTGGATTGTGCCCCAGCACCTCCCCGAGGTTGGACCCCTCCAGCCTTAGGGGCTGCTGGGTGATCCGAATGCTGGAAATAGAAGTTTCGGGGTGCAGGTGGATCATTGCATAACACCAACACTGCCTCTAGCTCCGTGCTTCAGAAGTGAATGAACCTTTATTGAATATTGAGGAGCCGAAAGGCCACTCCTGGTACTCAGTTTCCCACATACCTTTGTGGATCAGTCCTGCTATTGTGTTTGGTGGGGGGCCGGCAACCAGCCAGGAGAAAAGCAGACAGTAAATAGCTCTCCAAGATGCAAGCCGGGTCTTCCAGGCCTGGGGATCTGGAGGTCAAGCCTTTAGCAGTGTTCAAATCCACCTGGGGAGGCGAAATCCATTCTTCCCCCAAAAGGGCAGACACACATTTCATTTTTAGGGTACAGTAGCAAGGAAAAACATTTGTAGCTGTGATTGCAATTGATTTTTCCGAGTAATTTTGATCTGTGATGGGTCTAGTTGGTGGGCGTGGAGGGCGGAATGTATACATGCGTGGAATCCGTGCATGAAGGCGCAGTAAATACTGGATTTCAACTCACTGCATATCAGTATTTCCCAAGTATTCCACAGTATGCTTGTTTTCTAACAGATGACCACAAACTGACCAATTTAAAACAGCCTCAAGATGTTACTCTACAGTCCTGGGGGTGGGAATCTGGAAGGGGTCTCCAGGGGCTAAAACCAAGGTGTGACTAGAGCTCATTCTTCCTGCCGACCCTAGGGAAGAGCTGGTTTCCCTGAGGATTCCGGTCTCTAGAGGCTGCCTCCCGCCCCTTCCTCCATCTTCAACCTCTACCTTTATCCTCCCGCTTTTCTGTCTCTGAGCCTCCTGCCTCCCTTCATAAGACCCCTCGTGATGAATTGGAGTCCACTCAGTAATCCTGGACTGGCCCTTCAACTATCATGGAAGTTTGTCCTGCATTGTTAGCTTTAGCCTAAGTCTACTTTGCTCTGTTTTTGTTTGTTGGCTTTGGTTTTGGTGCATTTAGACATTTAGTGCATTAGCGTTCAATGCCTTCAGAGATTTGCTGCCTGCAAATCCCAGGCGGAATGATGAGCGAAGATATTTTCCCCTCCCCCCTTACTGTGCAATGAAACGTGATGAACACGTTATACACGGCGGTGAATGCGGAAATTAATACGCTAAAATGCCGACGCCCGAGTATTTGTACACTTGACATCTAATAATGACATCATTTATCATATGAAAAAAAAAAAAAGTCTGGCAGTCTTCAGCGGAGAGCATTTATAATTAATTCTCTCGCCCTGGAAAGTCCAATGCATTCCACACTCAGAAAGAGTCAGCGTTAATTTCTTTTCTATCAGCCACAGGCCACGAGTTAATGTATGAAAATCGGAACATTTACAATAACAGACTAATTAAATTATTTCCTCCACTCTAGTGGAAAAAGGGGTTTCCCGTGCTCGCCAGCACTCAGCCCCGTCTGCGCCATTTAATTCTCCTTGAAAGTCAGTGGTAATTCTACACCAACTCTGACTGCGGCCGTAACAGAGAAAGCTGACTTTTGCAGAGCGTTTATTATTAAGATGCGTTAACCAGGACTGACAGTTTCCAACAGGTAAGCTCCCGTCATTAGGAGGTGAAGCAAGCAGGGGTGAGGAATCCAGGTGCTGCCATGTGTGCGCTCAGACCCTCTGTGACCAGTGGGTGATGGACCAGGCAGGAGCAGCCACAATGGCGGGGACTGTTTAGCCCAGGCAGGCGGGAGGGCCACTTAGGGCCTCTTAGTGCTCGTGGAAAAATGTGTGTGTGTGTCTCCACGGAAAAAGAGGAGGAGGAGCAGGAAGGGGCGGAGGGAGAGAAATTGCAGAAGGAGGGACTTAGGGCCCTGAAAGTTGCACACATTTGCTGATTGTCCGTGGCTTCACCAAAGCCTGGAGTTTAGTGCTGCTGTAACTGTGCAAGGCAGTTATTCTTACATCTTGCAGATGAGAAATGACTTGCATGCGTAGGAGATAAGTCCACTCACACCCGTGCACAGAGCCAGGCTTTGAATCCAGGGAGGACACACACGTAGTGGAATGTTAGAAGAATGAATGGCCTTGGGGACAAGGGAGAGTGGCTCTGGAGCTGGAGATTGATTGAGGCCCTGAGTCTCATCCGTCCACTGGGCGATGCATGAGCTGGCTTGAGTCCTGAAAGGTTAAGTACTGATCAGGACAATGTTGGTGCCCCAGCCAGATTTCTCAGACTCCCATCTTGGCAATGCTAAATCCCAGTACCTAAGGCTCTACCTCAGAGGCACTGGGTCACCTTGCACCCCAGGGAGACCTTGATCAATGATTTACCACTGTAGGGAGTTGAGAGAGGGGATGCTTTCCAGTTCTTTGGCTGTGGATAGGGCCAACTCGGAAGCAGAACTTACACTGCAGGAGCACCCCCTGCAGGACCATGCTGGAATTGCAGGCTCACACTAATTTTGCATATCACCTCTCACCTCAGACTTTGCTCTGGGAGATCCAGACTTCAATACACCCACATACCACCTTTTTTTCTTTAAATAAAATCTCTTCTTGGAGAGATTATTCTTGATTTGTTCTTGCAAATTATTATTCCTTAGGGTAGTAAAGTTTCCTCTTGTGTTTTGGAAGCAATACTTTTTTCCCAGGATACAGACATTTCTATCGGTATTTGGAGCAAGGACTCGAAGAATGGAAAGTAGGGACTCTTCAGAAGCACCATAAACCATTGCAAAAATAAACCACCTGATGTTCCTCTAGGAAGCCCAAAGCAGCCAGCCCATCAGTGACGTCGGCAAAGATTTCCTGAAATCCCACCATCTGCGCTGCTCCACAGTCTACCAAGTAACCCGGATTCATTTATGTAACATAAACAAAGCGTCTTCACATCCAGCTGACTTCTGAAAGTAACAGAAAAGTTCTCCTCTTTTCTTTTTCTTAATTAAAAAAAATATTATAAAAAAAGGAGATTAGAACTTATATAATTCAACGGGGGGCCCTTGAGAAGTTTCTCTTGAAACTGCGTTTTGTCATCTTAAACCTAACTCAGTTGCAGGTTTGCTGTCGATAGAGGGGACAGCCCTTCCTCAGCGCTCTTCATCGTTTCTCATATGCAACTTCTGCAAATTCTTGCAAAATGTACACACTGAGCAGTTAGACACCACACACACACACACACACACACACAGCCCCTGAAATCCAGAATCCCTGCAGCAACCAACTCCAAAACTCTCATCAATTTTGTCTTATCAGGCACAACATGGTTTGGAGTAGGGGATTTAATAATTCAACCCTCATTGATTAATTAAGCAGCCCTGAAAAAGTTGTCTATCTTCAGAAGCTATGAATCTCAGTAATGGTCCACCTTTTTTCCAATCTCGACCTGTACCTTGGGCTTATGTGCACTGATGATATAGAAACAAGAGTTTTATATATTCCTTAGAAAATCAAGCTAAAATCGAGCTTTTCCCACTTACAGTTAACAGTTGACATTTCGAATGCCAATTGTGGAATTTTGACTTTAAGGAAGAAATGGTTCTGGGCGACTCTTGCTAAAACGAGTAGATGAATTATGTATTACGTTTTGTGCTCGCTCTATAATCAATGCCTTTGTACAAAAGAAAACAAAAAGGCACAGTGCTCGTCTTAGGTGGTTGCAAGCTGTAAATCTGCGAATTACTTCGAATCCCAAGAGGATCATTCTTTTCAATAATCCTGAAATTCTTTCGACTATGTTTACTGTTTTAAGTCACAGTCATTCTTCCTGTGTGGAAGGAATTTATTTGGAAGTGGGCTGAGCAATAATAAGCCTTACGGAGCTCTGAACATTTAATGACAGTGTTCACCATGGGAGAAGGAGCCGATACCGGTAAACCTCTTAATTATGTGTGTGTTTCAGAAATGGGGACGTTTCTGGGAACAGAATGTGAATAGGTGGTGACCTGACACCCTCTCTCAAGGGGCCTTGGAGAACTGCTGTTTTGCAGAAAACTTGGATACTCCCTAAGTTTGGCAACGGATAAATATTCACATTTCCTGAACTCCAAGACAGTCTTTAAAAAATCTTTTTTTTTTTTTTTCCATCCATATTTTATTGTTTGAGAAATCAGGATGTATCTTACCTTCGACTTATTATAGCAGCATTTCTCGCCTCTCAAAATCCTTCCTGCTTCATTTTGGCAGCTGAGCGGGAGGGAATCCGGGGGGTGCCATGAGTCATGCTGAGGATTCTGCATGAGGGGCTTGTTGGGGGAGGAAGGTGTCTCCACGGCTGTAGCAGTTGAAGTCAACGCGCCTTTATGTCTGGACACATATTATTTCACGGTTCTGCAGGTGAGAAGTTTCACGTGGATTGGGGTAAAATCAAGGTATTGGCTGCGTGGGACTCTAAGTGGAGGTTCTGGAACTCACTGTAAGGCCTGAGGACCCGATTTCCATGTTGGCTGTCAAATGGGGTCACCCTCGGCTTTTAGAGCCCCCCTCTTTTCTCCCGGGCTCATGAGCCCATGCATCTTCCAAGCCAGGGAGGACCAGGGTATCCCCGCTCCTCTTGATGCCTGTCCACCTTTGACCTCTGCAGCTGTACCTCGGTGACCCCGGCTAGGAAAGCTGTTCCACTGTCGAGGACCTATGTCATTAATTTGGGCTCTTCTGCATAACCAGGGTCATCCTCCCGTCTCAGCATCCCTTAACTGAGTCTTGTGCCTGAAGTCCCCCTGGCCAGGTGGCCTAACACAATCCTTTTATCCTTGGGTTTGTGCTACCCTGAATGTCCTTTTTTTCCCCCTGGTCATTTCCCCTAAAGCACACAAGCAACTACTTACACAGGATGTGCATTGTGCTAGGGAGCATGCGTGACCGGAACACGTCTGATTTTTGCATAAGGGGTTTGAGCATCCTCAGACTTGGGGCTTGGAAACAATCCTTCTGGCTACCAAGCGTCAACTCTACTCGGAAGATACTAGGTTTAGAGGCTGCAGAGGTACATAATCAAGGGTTACAAGCCCGGCAAACGCCTATAATCTCAGCAGCTCAGGAGGCTGAGGCAGGAGGATTGCAAGTTCCAAGCCAGCCTCAGCAAAGGGGAGGCCCTAAGCAACTCAGGGAGACCCCGTCTCTAAATAAAATACAAAATAGGGCTGGGGATGGGGCTCAGTGGTCGAGGGCCCCTAAGTTACAAATTCTGAACTTTGTGGGCCTTTCTAAGGTTCAATCAGTAGACAGTAACCCCTTGCATTTGAAGAAGATGGAAGGAGAATCCCAGTTTCCAGGGATTAGAACAGAACCTCTGGCCTCCCTCTGCCTTACTATTAACCATGAAGTGTCTGAGATGAAACAGGTCTTCTTAGAGCCCCAGTGTTGGGCCCGAGAACTGAGGAGGGGACCCCACCACACAACAGCCCAACAGCCTGCATTGTGCAAGCGGCCCCTGTACAGATGGCTGGGGTCTTGCAACCAGGAGGGACACTGTCTATTGCGTGCACAGGTGGACACCTCTGTGTGTCTGTCCAGGCAGAGTGTTTCAGAGTTGAAAGGATGAACACACTAATGCTAAAAAAAAAAAAAAAAAAAAAAAAGAATCAGGGTCACTTGACAGCCAGTCTCTTTGGGCATCAGCTAATAATTGACAGGGTTCGCTGTAAGAGTAGTAAACATGCTTTGTAGACTGTCTGGTATCCTCTCAGCAAAGGACCCCCCCAATCCACTCAGTTTAACAACAACAGAATCATCATTTTCTTGGGGGGAGATTCAGCCATATTTCCAAACAATGCAACATTCTCTCGTGGTCCTTTTATCAAAGAACTGGCCTCAGAACGTGGCTCCTTTTGGGAAGAGTGAAGTATAGCAAAAGCTCTAAAATCGGCTAATCTCTGCTACTTTGGGAAAGACACCTTGGCTTCTGTTTTGTGGGAGATGCTATTCTTTTAATGAGGTATGCACTTTTATCTTCAATACGGGCGTGGCGGAGCGTCCTCCCGAGGGTGGCATCCTTGATTTAAAGGCGTCCTGTGATTCGGTAGGAAACACAGAAGATGGAATATAAACTACTTGCTCCCTAAGCGCAGGAACTGACCCTCATGAGGGAAATCAGATGGTAGATTTCCGCGCGCCTGGCTGTACACAGACTGTGCGCTACCAGCAGGAAAACATTTTTATGACTCAGATTTGCCCACAGCCTACATTACGGCTCACGAGGCATATTAGTGAACGTGAGCCACTCTGCTGGTACCTAAGTCAAAGGCTCGCTGTAAATGACTACAATGCTTACCCCAAACCCCCATCTATTTAAACTTGTTGAAACCCACTTCCTCCCCCACTTAAAATCAATAAATTGGAACACCTCTTCAATGGCAGTTTCAAGTTGAACCGGCTATTCCGGAGGACAGGCTGTGATTTCCAGCTAAGAAGCCAAGCGGAAGGGAACCCTGCCTTCCGACCACTGCCCTGGTCTTCAGAGAGCTACTTTGATTTCCACAGAAAGGCTTTCAAGAGGAGTTTACAAGACCCAAAAGGTCACATTATGCAGCTTAAAAACTACAACAGTTAGCCAGGCACAGTGGCTCACACCTGTCATCCCAGCGGCTCAGGAGGCTGAGGCAGGAGGATGGCGAGTTCAAGGCCAGCCTCAGCAACTTAGGGAGGCCCTAAGCAACTCAGGGAGACCCTGTCTCGTGAGCTCAGCATCTGCTTAAGGCAAACAGGACTCCCCAATTCTTCAGAAATGCCAGGAATCAATCCTGCGCCCCCCAACCCCAAACTGTCATCATGCGCCACCATGAAAATTAAGCCTCTGTAGGTTTTCTCTTTGCCCTTGGTTGGAGGTGAGCCTCCCTTCCAGCCTCTGACTTCTGAGCCTGATTCCTCGCACTATCCCTGCAGGCTGCTGCAATGCCTCATTTATCTATGCGTGCACAGATTTGCATATGCAAATATGTGTTTTTAATACCGATCACGTGGAAGCACAGAGCCCCCGGGGGGAGAACTGCAAATCGGAACAGAGTCTTCCTGAGTTTCTTGCTGCTGGCTCTTTCATTCTTGAGTACTGCATGGACCCCTCTTGAAGTTCAAGGACAGGTTTCCCACGGAGCCTTGGCTCCGTATTAAGTTATTTTACTGCTCAAAAAAACTTGGATCTCGGTGAACAGCTTTGCGTTAGCTATAGCTTCCCCTTCAAGGTTGGGGGACTCAGCCCTGGGTGTTCGCCTCCCTGTAAAATGCCAATAACATCTGCAAAGGTGCAGGAACGCTCTGTTTTAATTTTAATTAACTAATTGATCAATTAATTCATTATTTTGCAAATTCACTCTTGACTGGAGAAGTTCCGCAGATTTCCTTCCCCACTTCTGGGATAGCCCATTTGGTGTCACTTTGTGATTCCATTCTTTTCTCCAGATAAATTTGTGAATTTTTTTGGGGGGGTGGGGATACTGGGGATGGAACTCAGGGACACTCAACCAATGAGCCCCGTCCCCAGCCCTGTTTTGTATTTTATTTAGATACAGGGTCTCCCTGAGTGGCTTAGAGCCTTGCTTTTGTTGAGGCTGGTTTTGAACTCTCGATCCTCCTGCCTCGGCCTCCTGAGCTGCTGGGATGACAGGTGTGCGCCACCACACCCAGCTAAATTTCTGATTTAAAAAAAAAATTTTTTTTGGGAACAGGTTATAAATCTGCCTGGTTCCCTCAATGCTTAGCAAGTCAAAGTCTTTAACACATGTCCCTTTTTATATCCACATGAGAGTCTTGACTTTTCCTTTTCCTCAAAATCATCTTTTAATAATATGTGTACTTAAGCGTGCGTCCGTGTATAACTAGGTACCTGTTTTATGTGGGTGCCGTACAGGTCTAACCTAAAAGCAAACTCCAGGGAAACAAATCTCCTTGTAAAGTCTATGAAATCAGATGAAGCCGACAACTTTAATTTCAAGTACGGGTTGCTGTCTTTCCAGAGCCATTTGGGCTGAGTTCAGCAGCTGGATGATATTTTCTTCTGGGTTGAGCTCTCACTAGCTTTGAACCGACTTTTTACTGTTGAACTCAGCATGGAGTTTGAGTACTGGGAACCGCCATTGGAACTATGGTCTCTGTCATGGTTCGATTTCTTCCTTTTATTCTTTTCCTCTTCTGCTGCTGCTGGGGTTTGAACCCAGGGCCCGGCACCTGCAAATTGCAGTCTCCTCCTTCAAAGCTACACCTCCAGCAACCCGCCTCCTGCCATTTTAGCTCTGAAGAACAAATGCACTCGATTCTCCGTGTCTCATTTCAAGGGATAATGAACTTAACAAGTGACTGCAGAATCAAATGACGGAAGCTCTAACTTAAGAATGTACATGGGGGAGGGGGCGGGGTGAGCCCTGTGGATGAACCAAGGCTCGGTCCATGCCAGGCGAGTGTCCTGCCAGGGAGCCACATCCCTAACCCTGGGGTGGACCGAGTCAAATCCCCGCCGAAGAGGGTTCAGAAACCATGGGCAGCCCTTGAGTGTAACAGGACCAGCAAGTGTGGGAAGGGTGTTTGGGAATCAGGGAATCCTGCGGGGGATGGAACTGCTGTTCCTGGACTGACAGATTCCGGGAGAAGGGGCCAGTCAGGAAGAAGCTGAGAACTGAGTTGGATACGCTGGGTTCCAAGGGCGATGGTGTATACTCACGCAGCCTCCTGACCAGGGGGGTTCCACCGGTTGAAGCAGGTGCACAGATTTGCATATGCAAATATGTGTTTTTAATACCGATCGCGTGGAAGCACAGAGCCCTTGGGGAGAACTGCAAATTTGAACAGAGTCTTCAGAACTGCAAATTTGAACAGAGTCTTCAGAACTGCAAATTTGAACAGAGGGATGTGGGGAAGGTGCCAGGGAGATGTCAACCCTGGGTCTCAAATGTTGCATGAACCGCAAGACAGCTGCGCACAGAGAGGCGTGCACACACCTTGCACGGACCCGCCGTCGCCCCCCCTCCACGTGTTAAGGGGCATGTCCATCTCAGGAAGCCTCACCCAAGCACCCCGGGGCCTGTCTTCTCTCACAAAGCACCCCGGGGTGTTGCACCCCTTGCTCGGCCCCACCCGGCTTTTCATCCAAGGGAAGATAAAGTAAGAAATTCCAAGGGGAGTCTGAGCCCGAGGCAAGCAAAGATCAATAAAGAAAATGACCCAAGCAAGCTGCGCCACCATTCCTGTGTGACATTTTCATAAGGGGCGTGAAGGATCCCAAATGAATTACGATGACAAAACAGAAACGAGCAGAGAGAGAGAGAGAGAGAGAGAGAGAGAGAGAGAGAGGGTAAATCCATCCTGCATATAATCACTGGATTCTCACTTCTTCCCATCAAATTAGTCAACTCTTCTACTCAGAATAAGGATGGGAAATCCATTAAATGAATTGATCACCCCTTTCCAGGCCGATGGGTTTCATGAATAATGGAGGTGTATCTTCAATCAAAGAGTCGTTTTGCATTCCGTAGGCTCACAAGGTGAACCCCTTAGATGGAATGGATCAAATTAATGGAATTATTCCCTGCAAAGTTAGCAGCAGTCACTCACCCAGACTTAGCTATAATCACTGTCAGCTTAATTAGATGCACTGATTCCACGTGCATTTCCTGAAGAGAACTAGGAAGCCTGGGTTCCTGGGATGTTCAGCGAATGCGTAAGGGACCCTGAACTCCACAAGGGGCACACTGCTCCAAACTCTGCTAAACAATTATTTGAAAATTTGTTTTCTCTCTCCCTTCCTCTCTGCTTCCTGGCTTGAGAAGCAACTGCTCAGTCCAGCACCCACTTCAACCATCATGCACCCCAACTAGATTGCCTTCACCCAAACTGAGCCCATGCAGGGTCCACACACTACTGTGAGCTCACTGAAACTTTTAGCTTGATAAAGTTAGCTGTCTCAGGTACTTCATTATAGTATCACAGAGCTGACTGACATTGTTGCTTTGGCAAAAATTATGATACTTAATTTCCTTGTTTATTTAATCATGCAATAAGAATTAGTGGAGCATCAGATGTGTGCTAGATTCTGTTCTCTAGGAGGGGACCACCCCTGGGCTCTGCGTGGACAGGGTTGTACGACACAGTATCTGAGGTTATTTCACTGTCGGGCCCGTTTTTCTGGCCAGCCAATAGCTTAGGAAGGTTCTATAGCCTCGTCCAAGCCCACGGGCACGTCTGCTTTCCATCAGAGAGAATAAGACCAATGAGTGAAGGGAGCAGAGGGGTACAGGGTGGGAAGGGTAATAGAAGGAATGGGACATTATGACCCTATGTGCATGTATGACTACAAGACCAGGGTGATTCTACGTCACGTACAACCAGAAGAATGAGAAGTGGTACTCCATCTGTGTAGGATGTGTCCAAGTGCATTCTTCTGTCACGTACAACTAATTAGAACAAATAGAGAAATCAAAATCACATCTTTTCTCATTTTACAGGGTGATATTTATTCCTGCCAATTAGCATCTGCGTGCAAGTGAGCGTGTATTTCAAGGTGTGCTGGATACACCTGGCGGAATGAGTTATCTCTGATGTGGTGACCCTCGATAGGATTCCTTGCTACACAAGAACACAGCGACCGCAAACTCATCTGTTTGCCCAATTCTAAAATGAAAGGTGATTGTGCACAGGGAGGTCCCCGCACGCCCCCCCGCAGTCACCAGTTCCAGCTGTGAGTGAGCTGAGTGGTGTGTTCCAGGGCAGAGCAGCTACAGGACCTCATTTCGCTTGGCTGGAGCAGCAAGAGAGGCAGGTATGCCTGTCATCTTCAGCTGCTTCCGTCTTCACCAACGGTGGCTTCTCCGAAGCAGAGGCAGGAATTTTTATGTTGACGTGCCCCAGGGGGCCACAAGATAAATCTATGCAAAACAAGGACAGTCAGAAGGGCAAATTGGCTCTGGGGATTGGGTCCTGCCTTGGATCTCCTTTCCCCTGTCTCCAGCACTCTTTTGTGGGAAATGGGTGGATCTGTCAACGCTGGCTGGCTGGTCTCTTCTTTTGAAGAGGAAGAGGTCTTCCTGCAGTACCAAGAGCCTTTCCCGTCTTGCACCTTTGCTCGTTTAAAACGATGTGTCATTGCCACTCAGTGTGATGTAGTTCTTGCCTCAAATCCCAACGATGGCTCGAAGTTCACGGACTCCCCCACTCCTCCTGGTCCTTCTTCCTAGGAATGTCTCGGGGGCATTGCGTGAATGGGGAGTTGGATCTCTGATGAGTCCGGTATCTCATCAGAGCAATTGGATCAGAATGGAATTCAGGCCTATGAAAGGTGTGGCCTAATCAGTGGATTAATCCACTTGGATCGACTCACTTGGTGTAGACTCATAGTGGATTAATCCACTTGGATGGACTCACTGGGTGGTGACTGCAGCAGGTGGGGGGTGGCTGGAGGAGGGGGTCCCTGGGCTGTGCCTTGGGGGTCTCTGTCCTGTCCCTGGTGACAGAGCTCTCTCTGCTCCCTGGTGCCCTGTCCTGAGCTGCTCTCCTCCTCCAGGCCCTGCCGCCATTTTGTTCTGCTCCCCTGGGGCCAGAGCCATGGAGTCGGCCAACCGTGAACTGAAACCATGAGCCCAAATCAACTTCTCCACCTCTACGTTGTTCTTGTTGGGTCCTTTGATCCCAGTGATTAAAACAGCTCAGCTCAGCAAAAATCATGCCGACCCGGCACAGATGGTCTAAGAAGTCCTTCGGGTTCTCCGGTGTGTCTCCTGTTGTAGGCAGGATAGGGAAACAGGATGGGCCACGTCACCTTCCGGAGACCACCAGAAGGCAGAGAATGCGTGCCAACGGAGGGATGCTTGACGAGAGCTGTTGGAGTCCCAGTTGGGCTGTGACCAGCAGGAAGGCAGTGAGAAGCCACTTCAAATCCACCTGCGTCACAAATGAAGACCAAGTGCAGACGGGCGGTCTGGCATGGCCCACGGTGGCCCCGAACCCACCGCACTGGACTGCGAGTTCTGTAAACACAGGCCTGTGCCTTGTTCGTCATTGTGTCCCCCGGTCCCTTGCACTGGGGCACCGTGAGGAGCTCATTATGGGATTGCTGGTTGGGTGAGTGACATGTTCTTGTCTGACTCACAAAAGTGAGTGAGTGGGTTTTATGTGCAAGGAACTCACAAGGAGAGGGGTGATGAGCCCCAGCCACAATTTGGAGAGGTGTCACTCAAAGGCCCTGTGTTGAAGGCTGGCTCCCTGGGTGGCGCTACTGGGAAGCAATGTGGTCTCGAGGAGATGGGTCTTCTTGGGGACTCTAGTTGATAAGGGACATGCATGCTCTTTGACAGGACAGTGGGAGTCCCAGCCCCTTCCCCTTCCTCTCTTCTTACCACGATGTGTGTGGTCTTGCACTAGTGTATGCCCCCCACCATGATTGCCCACAGCCACAGGCCCAACTGACCATGGACAGAAACCTCCCAAACTATGAGCCCAAATCAACCTTTTTTCTTTATAAGGTGATCATGACAGGTGCATGTTGTAGTCACAGAGAGCTGACGAATACAGTATCTTACCTATATTATAAAAAGGTTTTGGTTTATGAATGACACAGAAATAAAGAACAGAAAGTCCTGATTTCTGCCTTGGAGTTGGAGGCAGTGCATGAGGCCTCATTGGGAGACACTTTGAAGGTTGAATAGAAGTGCATCAACGAGAGGAGGGAGAAGAGATGGCTCTCCAGGCAGAGCAAAATGTGTCGTCACCAGAGTGTAAATTGCTCACCCAAGGAACAAGGACGTGTCTGTCATTGCTTGGGCCCGTGATCTGTAAAGCAGAGTTCCTGTATGTGAAATAAAAAGCTAGGGAGCCTACATCATGGGAACAAATTTTTACTCCTCACACTTCAGATAGAGCCCTAATATCCAGAGTATACAAAGAACTCAAAAAATTAAACAATAAGAAAACAAATAACCCAATCAACAAATGGGCCAAGGACCTGAACAGACACTTCTCAGAGGAGGACATACAATCAATCAACAAGTACATGAAAAAATGCTCACCATCTTTTGCAGTCAGAGAAATGCAAATCAAAACCACCCTAAGATACCATCTCACTCCAGTAAGATTGGCAGCCATTATGAAGTCAAACAACAACAAGTGCTGGTGAGGATGTGGGGAAAAGGGTTCACTTGTACATTGCTGGTGGGACTGCTAATTGGTGCGGCCAATTTGGAAAGCAGTATGGAGATTCCTGGGAAAGCTGGGAATGGAACCACCATTTGACCCAGCTATTGTCCTTCTCGGACTATTCCCTGAAGACCTCAAAAGAGCGTACTACAGGGATACTGCCACATCGATGTTCATAGCAGCACAATTCACAATAGCTAGACTGTGGAACCAACCCCGATGCCCCTCAATAGATGAACGGATAAAAAAAATGTGGCATTTATACACAATGGAGTACTACGCAGCACTAAGAAATGACAAAATCATGGAATTTGCAGGGAAATGGATGGCACTAGAGCAGATTATGCTAAGTGAAGCTAGCCAATCCCTAAAAAACAAATGCCAAATGTCTTCTTTGATATAATGAGAGCAACTAAGAACAGAGCAGGGAGGAAGAGCAGGAGGAAAAGATTAACATTAAACAGAGTCATGAAGTGGGAGGGAAAGGGAGAGAAAAGGGAAATTGCATGGAAATGGAAGAAGACCCTCATTGATATACAAAATTACATATAAGAGAATTTGAGGGGGAAGGGAAAAAAATAAGGAGAGAAATGAATTACAGTAGATGGGGTAGAGAGAGAAGATGGGAGGGGAGGGGAGGGGGGATAGTAGAGGATAGGAAAGGTAGCAGAATACAACAGTTACTATTATGGCATTATGTAAAAATGTGGATGTGTAACCGATGTGATTCTGCAATCTTTGTAATGTTTTGAATAACCAATAAAAAAATAAATAAAAAGCTGTGGTCCAGATTTAAGAGCCGAGATTGAGCCAGCCAACTAGAAGTCACAGCCTAACTCAGACAAGACCCAGGACTGTCTCAAGGAGAACGTCAGAATAATGGAGTGGACAAAGAAGTCGTGTGCATGAGCATTCCTGCAAAGACCTGGCTGGACCGTGAGACCTGTGATGGAGAGTGGAAATAGAGGGAGGGGTCCAGGTTGTGGGAAGTTTCTCTCTCTCTCCAGAATAGGTTTGTCCTCGGCTCGCCTCTGAGTCTCCTCCAACCTCCTGGAACCCAGGTAACTTATGGGGACATGGGAGGGAGGGGCATCCCCAATAATCACATTTCTGCTCAGAGTTGGCTGAAAAAAATGTCGTGTTCAAAATCACGCCCAAATCTCGGTCCAATGCAATGAAGTCCCGTGAATAAACAGAGCACTTGGGGATTAAAGAGCTAGGATCTTGCAACAAAGGAGGATGCCCCTATCCTGGGGATGCACGTCAGATTCCTTGCACATCCCGAATTGTAATGGTTCTCACTTGTCTCTCATTTGGGAACTTCAGGTAGCATTCCACGAGAGCATGCCGTCTTCTTGCTGAGTGACGGGAGACAGCTTCCTCTATGTCGCTCCTTTAAATGCACTGGAGATTGGTGTAGATCTTTATGGCTTATTGAGCCCTGTAAGTAACCCTGCGGTTTTGTTCTCTTGGAAAACATCCATCGTGAGCCTCTTTATTCTAGTCTTCCTGGGTCACCAGGATCCAAGAGCCAGGCATTGCTTTTCAGGCATTGAAACATAGGGCCCCGAAGAATCGAGCATCAAGAAATTGATTTTTTAAACTCCAACACCCTGTGGAATTGAGCTATCCGAAAACATTACTATTAGATTGCCTCGTTGTAATGAAAAACTCACGTGTCAGAATATTTTGGAAAAATTAATTTAAGGGCATCAGTTTTATCTGGAGGATATAGATTTTTTTCTGTGTTACATACAGGGTAAGGAAAGGTTTTGAAAATAACGTCTTAACTGATATGCTTAACGAGATTGAGAGCTGGGCATGGGGGTGCATGCGTGTAATTCCAGTGGCTCAGGAGGCTGAGGCAGGAGGATTGTAAGTTCAAATCTAGCCTCAGCTAAAAGGAGGTATTAAGCAACTCAGTGAGACCCTGTCTCTAAATAAAATCCAAAATTGGGCTGGGGATGTGGCTCAGTAGTTGAGAGCTCCTGAGTTCAATCCCTGGTACCAAATAATAAATAAAGAAATATTGAGGGTACTTTTTAGAACTTTCTTCTTTCCAGAAAAAAAAAAATCTTAAATTTCAGGAAGTTTAGAGATGTCATATGAATTGATGGAAAAATAAGCACATTGCTGTCCATAGAACATACTAGAATTCAGCCAGGTGCCCTGGCATGTGCTTGTAATCTCAGCAGATTGGGAGGCTGAGGCAGGAGGATCATTCAAGGCCAGCCTCAGCAACTTAGTAAGTCCCTAGACAACTTGGCAAGACCCTCAAAATAAAAAGTTGAAAAAAAAATGAAAATAAAGGCTAGGGAGGGATATAGTCAGGGAGGAAGCACCCCCAGGGTTCGATCCCCAGGACACCCAAAAGAAAAAGAATATATTAGAATTCGTCCTAGTGCATGTTGTAAGTGATTGCATGGGATTCAAAGATTCGGCCTTACAGAAATAGAGTCCAGGTTTCTAACTGAAGGGAGAGGATTATTTCCTTATGTGAAGCAGGGATTTAGCAACAGGAGATACAAACAAAAGCAACCAAGTTCTTTTTTGGAGAGCTTGCATAGTCTAGCATACAACTAGATGGATTTCCACTACTTGGAGCCTGTGCAGGTCGACCGTCACCAGCGTTCAGAGCCACGTCAGCCTCGTGGTCACGCGTGGAGAGGCCACTGGTGACGAGGACCAAGTGAGGTTCACCCCCACGCATGCACCTCTTCTGTGTTTGTCCTGAGAAGTGCATTTCCTCGGTCTGAGCTCTGCATGTACTTAGAGATAACGGTCATAACACTGCCACGGAGCTTAGATAGTTTATGGGATAGCCTTTTTTTTTTTTTGAGTTAAAAATAATATTTATTCATTGTGGGCAATTTGGAAAGCTCATAAGATCACAAAGTCGAAAATCATAAATGATAAAAATCACCGATAATGCTCACATCATCTGGGAAGAGAGTCCCTTTCTTTCTGCTTTTTAAAAATCATTGCATTTTTGGCTTGATCCGTTAGTTTTGTTTCAAAGCTCTTGTTTTACAAACACCCTTAATGGTTGTGCATTGCACATGTCTACGCTGGTTTATTTTCCTGGATTTGGACCTTTAGGTCATTTCCAAGTTTTCCCTGTTGGAGATGTCGATGGCCCGGGCATCTGTGTTTGGGGTATGCATCTCGGACTGTCTGTGCACGATGACTTCCTAGAGGTGGAACTGCTGGGGCTACGGGTGTCATCTGTCCTGAGGTCCTCAGAGTCTCTTTCTTCAGTGCCCTAGAGGATAGATGAGCTCTTATCGGCAGTATAGGAAACAGTGGGCCACGTTTCTCTGCTCCCGGACTCATACTTGAGACCTGTTAAAATGCTCTGGCCACACAGTTAGCAGAGGACATCCTGGGCATGGCATGTATCCTGAAACACCCTGGCCGGGCCACCCAGAAATGCAACAGTTGCCAAGAGAAGAGATGAAAAAATGCAAAGTTTAAACCATCTTACAGCAGTGCAAAGGTTTATCAGCCTGGTAGCAACAAGAATGCTCCAGAAGATTCTCCTAGACTCTCCTTCCCAGCGTTCAGCATGACATAGAAGCATTTTTATGACATACTCAGTGACAGTAAGCACGTGAGTTCCAAAGACTTGTAACTGCTTTCAGGAAGCAAGGAGAATCTGAACAGACGGGGGGGGAAAGGGATTGGGTTGTTGGAACAAAGTTGGGCAGGTGGCCCAAGAGTTTTGAAAAGAGTGAATGAAAAATCTCAAAGGAGAAAGAAACGCAAGACATTTTTTTTTGAGAAGTGCAATTAAGCTCATGTTCCTGTGGAGACTCCCCCACCCCTTTCCACCACCACCAAATGACTTTGGTTCAGATTTTAATTCTGGGCCTGGCAGAGAACGTTGGGAGGGGTGGGTTAGGAAGACAGCTGAGTGGTTATATGCATTTATCTTGGTGCAGTTACTTCATGAGATTGCTCTTCTCCTGGGGGAGATCTCAGTTAATTCCAAGAAGGAGAATTTAAAGGAAAAGAGAACCGGCGTGAATGCATAAAGAAAATGTAGCATGTGTATACACAAGGGAATATTACTCAGCCATTAAGAAGAATACAATTATGACATTTGCAGGTAAATGGATAGAGCTGGAGAATATCATGCTAAGTGAAATAAGTTAATCCCAAGAAACCAAAGGCCAAATGTTTTCTCTGATATGCAGATGCTATTCCGTATTGTGGGGGGGGGGTCAGGGAAGAATGGAGGAATTTTGGATTGAACCCAGGAGAGTGAGGGGAGGGGGGAGGAGGGGAGGGGATTGGGGGTGGGAAAGATGGTGGAGTGAGACGGACATTATTACCCTATGTATGTGTATGATGGCACCAACGGTGTGACTCTGCAGCATGTTGTGCTCCATTTGTATACAATGTGTCAAAAGTGCATTCTGCTGTCATGTTTAACTAATTAGAATAAATAACAAAAAAAGAAAGATATCATAAACTGATCTCACCTAATAATATAGAACCAGAGAGTCAATAGTGGAAACGTGTTGTCTGCAGAAGAATTAGACTGAAGAAATGCAAAAGGATTACCAGAAATCCATGCTTTGTGCTACCTAATAATCCTGGGTCATGGGCTAAAGTCTTCAGTGCAAGATTGGTGAGGAACTTCCAAATGGTTCCAGGAGGGTGGCCCCTACAGGAACACAGGTCTGCCTTATCTGTTCTAAGTGTGCCTCCCACTGCAAGGTATCAGGAAATACTCAGCACTGCTAGTGATTATTCTTATTAAATAAACAAACAAACAAAGTATTAGCTGCATGTTGTGATGCACACTTGTAATCCCAGCAGCTGAGGAGGCTGAGGCAGGAGGATCACAAGTTGGAGGCCAGCCTCAGCAATTTGGCAAGGCCCTAAGCAACTTAGCAATTCCCATCTCTAAGTAAAAAGGTCTGGGAATGTGAACCCAAGAGCCCCTGGGTTCAATCTTGGAGAAAAAGAAGCATAGAAAATATCCTGGGGATAAACAGAGCTGGGTACTTGAAGGTTTAGTACCCTATCCTGCCTTTGGGGGCTGTGTTTGAGAATTTCCATAATAATAAACAGTTTACTTGAAAAAAAAAAAAAAAACCTCTTCAAGTTTAATAGTGCTGCGTGCTTGTTTCTAAATTCTAAGGGCTTCTTTTATCCATTTTGAGATTTTTCTGGGATTGAAAGAAGGAGTGAGGATCAACGTGGCAAACAGGAAACGTCTCTAGGGATTTGTAGGAATAAGGCGACCATAAAAGGACAGTTTGGGGCACAGACGCAGAGCGTGAGGCCAACGTCTCTCTAGGTGGACGGTGCGTCTAAGCCCACCGGCTACAGCCTACCAAGGAAGGTTCATCAGGTAGATGAGGGCAAGCTCAGCGCAGGACAGGTTTACAGGGAACTCTGTGTGGAGTTGGGAATTGGAGCACGCACACTGGGAAAGCCAGGGGCCCACTCTGTCTACAGTACGTCCTCCCAGAAATGCCACCAAGAGCAGACGGGCTGTGGTGGTCCACCGAGATAGGCAGTGAACAGATGCCTCCTGAGAAACCAAACTAGAGTCCAAACGGCCGTTTCAGGCCCCATGGCAAACTCAGGAGGTCAAGAGAAACCCCTGTGACTGTCATCTGAGCTTTAGAGAAACGCAGCGCAGACAGCTCTCAGGCCGACCACTGAACTGCCATGTGTTTCCAAGGCTGCAGGAGCAGGCCTCACCTCCCAAAGGCGGGTTTGGGGGTCTAAACATCCGTAGCGCCATCTCCAGGGAAGTCTGGGACATGCAGGATCCCCTGAGCCAGGTTCTGGGAAGAAGCTCACAGGGAGGAAAGAAGCTCATGTGAAGATGGAGGAGGAGGAAGAGGAGGAGGCAAAGGAGGGGGCAGAGAGAGGAGATGAAAATGATGGTGGTGATGATAAGGAAGAAGAAGATGGTGGTGACAGGGAAGGTGGTGGTGGTGGTGGTGATGGTGGGTCAGTGGTGATGATGGTGGAGATGATAGTGATAATGGTGATGACGGTGATATGGAGATGATGATGGTGATGGAGATGATGATGATGGTGGTGGTGATGATGATGATGGTGGTGGTGATGATGGTGGTGGTGATGATGATGGAGATGATAGTGATAATGGTGATGACGGTGATATGGAGATGATGATGGTGATGGAGATGATGATGATGGTGGTGGTGATGATGATGGTGGTGGTGGAGATGATGGTGGTGGTGATGATGATGGAGATGACAGTGATAATGGTGATGATGGTGATATGGAGATGATGATGGTGATGGAGATGATGATGGTGATGGAGATGATGATGGTGGTGGTGGTGGTGGTGATGGTGGGTCAGTGGTGATGATGATGGAGATGATAGTGATAATGGTGATGATGGTGATATGGAGATGATGATGGTGATGGAGATGATGATGGTGATGGAGATGATGATGACGGTGGTGGTGATGATGGTGGTGGTGGTGATGGTGGTGGTGATGATGATGGAGATGACAGTGATAATGGTGATGATGGTGATATGGAGATGATGATGGTGATGGAGATGATGATGGTGATGGAGATGATGATGACGGTGGTGGTGGTGGTGATGGTGGGTCAGTGGTGATGATGATGGAGATGATAGTGATAATGGTGATGATGGTGATATGGAGATGATGATGGTGATGGAGATGATGATGATGGTGGTGGTGATGATGATGATGGTGGTGGTGATGATGGTGGTGGTGATGATGATGGAGATGACAGTGATAATGGTGATGATGGTGATATGGAGATGATGATGGTGGTGGTGATGGAGATGATGATGATGGTGGTGGTGGTGATGATGGTGGTGGTGGTGATGGTGGGGGGTGATGATGGTGGAGATGATAGTGATAATGGTGATGATGGTGATATGGAGATGATGATGGTGATATGGAGATGATGATGGTGGTGGTGATGGAGATGATGAGGATGGTGGTGCTGGTGATGATGGTGGTAGTGGTGATGATGGTGGGGTGATGATGATGGAAATGTAGTAATAATGGTGATGACAGTGATATGGAGAGGATGATGGAGATGATGATGATGGTGGTGGTGGTGATGATGGTGGGGGATGATGATGGAGGTGATAGTGATAATGGTGATGACGGTGATATGGAGATTATGATGGTGGTAATGATGATGGTGGTGGTGGTGATGGAGGTAGTGGAGATGATGATAGCAATGATAATTACGATGATGATGATGGTAATGATGACATGGAAGTGGTAATGATGGTGATATCATGGTGATATGATGGTATTGGTGATGATGACAGAAATGATGGTAGTCATGATGGTGATGAAGGAGATTAATATGATTTTGATGGTGATAATGGTGATGATGATAGAGGTAGTAATGGTGGTGATGATGAGGGAGGTGATGGTAGTATGATGGTGATGATGGGGATTATGACCGTGATCACGGTGATGGAGATGATAGTAATAATGGTGATGATGGAGGTGGTAATGGTGGTGATGATGAAGGAGATGATTGTAGTGATGACGATGTAGTGGAGATTATGATGGTGCTAACAGTGATGATAACACTGATGATGGTGATGGAGATGACAGTGATGATGGTGGAGACGATAGTTAGGGTGGTGACAGTGATGATGGTGGAGATGATAGTTAGGGTGGTGACAATGATGATGGTGGAGACGATAGGGTGGTGACAGTGATGATGGTGGAGACGATAGTTAGGGTGGTGACAATGATGATGGTGGAGACGATAGTTAGGGTGGTGACAGTGATGATGGTGGAGGGGGTGGTGATGATGGAGGTAACAGAGGCTGTAATGATGGTGGAGATGATGGTGATACTGATGATGGTGGAAATGATGGAGATAATGATAGTGATGGTGATGGTGATGATGATGGTGGAGGGGGTAGTGATGATGGAGGTAGTAGAGGTAGTGATGATGGTGGAGATGATGATGGTGATGGAGATGATGATGGTGGATATGATGGTGGAGATGATGGAGATGATGATGGTGATGATGGAGATGATGATGGTGATGGTGTTGATGGTGATAGTGATGATGGTAGAGATGATGGTGATGATGAAGATGATGATGGTGATGATGGTGATGGTGATAGTGATGGGTAGAGATGATGGTGATGATGGAGATGATGATGGTGATGATGGTGATGGTGATAGTGATGGGTAGAGATGATGGTGATGATGGAGATGATGATGGTGATGGTGATGATGGTGATAGTGATGATGGTAGAGATGATGATGGTGGATATGATGGTGGAGATGATGGAGATGATGATGGTGATGATGGTGATTATGATGCTGGTGATGATGGTTTTAGTGATGGGTAGAGATGATGGTGGTGATGATGATGATGGTGATGATGATGGTGATGGTGATGATGATAGTGATGGTGTTGATGGTGATAGTGATGATGGTAGAGATGATGGTGATGATGGAGATGATGATGGAGATGATGATGATGATGGTGATGATGATGGTGATGATGATAGTGATGGTGTTGATGGTGATAGTGATGATGGTAGAGATGATGGTGATGATGGAGATGATGATGGTGATGATGGTGATGATGATGGAGATGATGATAGTGATGATGATGATGATGATGGTGATGGTGTTGATGGTGATAGTGATGATGGTAGAGATGATGGTGATGATGGAGATGATGATGGTGATGATGGTGATGGTGATGATGGAGATGATGATGGTGATGATGGTGATGGTGATAGTGATGATGGTAGAGATGATGGTGATGATGGTGATGGTGATGATGATGGTGATGATGATGATGGTGATGATGGAGATGATGATGGTGATGGTGTTGATGGTGATAGTGATGATGGGTAGAGATGATGGTGATGATGGAGATGATGATGGTGATGGTGATGATGGTGATGATGATGGAGATGATAGTGATGATGATGATGAGGAGGATGGTGATGGTGATAATGATGGTGACAACTAGAAGAAATCAACGTCTGGTTGTTCTGTGCCCAAACTTCACCCTGAACACCTGAAATAAATAGAGAACCAAACTCCTCAGGAACCCAGGACCACCTCTGTCCCAGTGTATCGGAGTGAGCTTCTAGGGGTGGTGAGAAGAGGCATATTTGAAGCATGAGGAGATGACGGAGCCAGGAGAAGTGGACGGCAGGAGGAAGCCGACTATGGCCTGCTTCTTTGGGAGTCAGGTAACTGCCGGGCAGGGGGCGTGGCGGAGCTGGGCTTTGTATCTGCCGAGGGGGCTTACCTTGAAGACGGGGAGCCCAAACATTCAGCAGCCTGTTCCCCAACTCCTCTGCACAGCTGGTGGAGGAGAAAACATTCCAGGGCAGCGTGGTGCGTCAGCACGTGTGTGCGCCACGGGAACACACACACACACTTGTGCTGCGATCCTGAGGAAATCGCTCTGTGACCTAAGTCACAAAAATTCCTGATCAAATCCCATTTTGAATTCTCAAACGGGCATGATAGAATAAAATCTTCCAGGTTACGCTGGAGACTAAATGAGATGCTGAAATCATTGACGTTTATGCTCTAAAATCAAAACTACTTTCTCTTTTATTTGGTAGTTAAAAATAATGGATTTGGTCTGATTATGATGGAAGAGATAATGAGCATAAAATCGTCCCCAAAGAAAGAAAGACGTGATTGGCTTGATTGCATTTAGTGAGGGCCAGCAAGACAAGGAAGGAGGGGACTCAGGGGCTAGAATCTTGCCAGTCTCCTTCGAGTCCACCTTTTGGTTGAAGCATTCATGCAGCGCACCCGCTTTTCAGATCGAAACCCTAGAGGACAAGCGGTTAATAACAGAATCTCTCACTGGAGAGTGGTGCTGCACACCCGTCAACCCAGGAACTAGGAGGCTGAGAGAGGATGATCAGAAGTTCAAGGTCAGCCTCAGCAACTTAGTGAGACCCTGTCTTGAAATAAAAAATAAAAAATAAAATAAAAACATAGAAAGGACTGGGGATGTCGTTTGGTGGTGAATTACCCCTGAGTTCAATTTTGAGAACCACAACCACAACAAAAATAATTAAGTCTCTCAATGACTATTATTGTTGTTTTAATGACCACCTACTATGTTTAAAAATGTGCTTGGTTAGGGGATTTCTTTTTTTCTTTTCTTTTTTTTAAAATTCTTTTTAAAATATTTTTTAGTTTTTGGCGGACACAACATCTTTGTTGTATGTGGTGCTGAGGATCGAACCCTGGCCGGCTGCATGCCAGGCGAGCACGCTACCGCTTGAGCCACATCCCCAGCCCCATATCTATTTTTTTTAAAGGAAGTAATTAAATGAGATGCTAATACTTTTTTTTTTTTTTTTTTAAGTCTGCAAAGCCCATACAACGTGGAAGGGCAGATCTTCCTGGCTTTTTTCAGGTTAATTCTGAAAGTTCAAAACACTCCACAGAGTGGACATGGTATCATTTGTAATCAGTTATGGAATATGTATGGAAATGACGGTGTGGTCCCTCCACAGATGTGTGGATTTCCAAGACTGCGTGTTCCATCTATGTATCTCAGTCATCTACGTAAGCGGAGTAGGCTCAGGTAAAGCCTAAGTTATTATTTAAACAAAAATAAATGGTTAAGCCATGGTCGGCTGATTCTATTTGCTAGTTTGGCAATTTCATTCTTCATTTTTTTTTTCCTTTTTATTCTTTAGTTGTCAGAATTAACATGGACCATGTGGCTAAGTGATGCTGCTTCAATAAATAAGAAGAAGGTTAATAGTTGTGAACTATTTTTAAGTGAACGCTGGGGCGGAGGCTGCGATGCATATTTGAAGTGTGGAGAGTTGTCTGACTTAAGCATCTGTGCCTGTGGTCAATGAAGATTTTAGAAAGATGTGTGTGTGTGTGTGTGTGTGTGTGTGTGTGTGTGTGTGTTCTCCTCGTGTGCACGTAAAAACTAGAAGATGGTGATACTGCCATCTTGTGTTACATTTCTTAGACATGACTCCGTTGCTCTTGAGGGAGAACAAAAAGTGGAAATAAAGGAGGAGGATTATACATATACATTAAATTCACTTAATGAATATTTAAATTAAAAATCCAATAAAGCATTCGCATGATCATTTTCTCCACGCAGACGAATCATTTTTTGTTTTTTTAAGTCTGACGCTGCAAAAAAATGTTTTCGTTGTGCCTTGATCTCATTGCATCAAAATATGAATTAGTTCCCTGGATCGTTTGGAAGTGCTTATCCAAAAGCGGCTCATGTCACGGGTGACAAGTTTGTTTGCATTAGAAGGGCAGCTGTTCAAAATACTTGATAAGGGCATGTGGTTTTCCCAGGGGAAGGGATTGATCTCTGTCCATCTGGCTATTTAAAAATAAGAGTGTGTGCCGGGGATGTGACTCAGGGACAGAGCGCTTACTTAAACCCCAACCAAGCAACAAACAGAAAAAGCCCCAAACTGTCATGCTTCTAACCATTTCCACTGTAATCTAATTATTTTGTCCTTTATACCTATTGCAATTAGTTAAAGTCCCTAAAAACCTCTTCTTCTTCCTCCTCTTCTTATTTTGGTACCGGGGATTGAACTCAGGGTCTCTCAACCACTGAGCCCCGTCCCCAGCCCTATTTGGTATTTTATTTAGAGACAGGGTCTCCCTGAGTTGCTTAGCGCCTCGCCGTTGCTGAGGCTGGCTTTGAACTCACGATCCGCCTGCCTCAGCCTAAAAAAGTTAAAATTTTTCTTTAACAGGTAAGAATTCGAGATCATTCATTTTCTTCCTTGAATTTTAATCACCATTCCACTTTCCTCGGAGAATTTTATCTTAAAGCAATATTATTCAACACTCAACATCTGCTTTTGTTATTTATTTTACTTACCTAGAAAAAAGTGCGCATGGTTTTAAATGTTTAAGCATTTTTTTCATGTGATCCTAGATCTCTAAGAATTTTTAAAAATTTAGTTTTAGCATCACATGTATTGTTGTCAGATAGCCAAAGCAACATAAATACACATTCTTTAAAACTGTAGGCATCATTAAGAAACAAACATAGTTATTAACTACAACTTATTGAAATGACACTTTTTAATGTTTTATTGGTTCTTTTTTAGTCAGACATGACAGTAGAGTGTATTTGACATATATTCATGGATTATAAGTTCCCATTTTTGTGACTGTACCTGTGGTGGAGTTTCGCTGGTTGTGTATTTGCATATGAACATAGCAAAGTTTTATCCAGTTCATTCTACTGACTTTTCTATCCCCATCCTCCCTTCATTTCCTTTTGACTTATCCAATGAACTTGTATCCCCCCACATTATGGTGTGTTATCAGAGAAAACATTCAGCCTTTGATTTGGGGGGATTGGCTTATTTCACTTTGCTTGGTCTTCTCCAGCTCCTTCCATTGACTGGCAGATGCCATCATTTCATTCTTCTTTAAGGCTGAGTAATATTTCATTGTGTATATATGCCACATTTTCTTTATTCATTCATCTGTTGAAAGGCATCTAGATTGGTTGCACAGTTTAACTATTGTGAATGAAGCTGCTAAAACCATGTGGCTGTGTCCCCGTAATGGGCTGATTTTAAGTCCTTTGGGTATAAACCAAGGAGAGGGATAGCTGGGTCAAATGGTGGCTCCATTCCCAGTTTTCTGAGGAAGCTCCATCCTGCTTTCCAGAGTGGCTGCCCCAATTTGCCGTCCCACCAGCAACGCAGGAGTGCGCCTTTTCCCCACATCCTCACTTAACGAGATCCGTGAACATTTCCTTTTTCATCCTATTTTTAAATGACTTATATATGTCTGTATATTAGGGTTTTTCAAATTTGGCCATGCTTTTTATACATTTAGGGCTGGGGCTAGAGCTCAGTTGGCACAGAGCTTGCTGAACACACACGTTTGATATGATGTGCATGCGTATGTACACACACACACACACACACACACACACACACATGTCCATGCGTGTGTGTATATGAGTATGCCGTGTTACTCAGGTTTTTGTTGCTGTGACTAAAATACCTGATGAGAACACACTAAAGAGGAAAAGGTCACCTGAAACCGAGCCCCATGCTGGGCCGGCTCTGTTCCTAAGTGACTTTGGCCCCGTGACGTTCCTGCAAGGGGGCCGGGCTGCCCTGTGCCTGCAGATGCCCAGCAGCAGCCGGTGCTGTGCCCACTAGGTGTCAGCAGCAGGCCCTCTCTCTGCTGCACACACATGCCCCGTCCTTGGGCGAATCTCTCTTGGGGACCGACCCATGTCCTCTCCTCTCCCTCAAGACAATCAAAGCTGACTCGGCCTTTGATCTTGTGGACGCAGACCTGGAGACACCGATTTATAATGCACGCCCATGCTCATTCACACTTTTCAAACGATTGTTGTTCGGCTAAACGTCACTTCAACAGGACACGTCAAAGGACGACTGATTTTGCTTGTTATTTTGGGATCCTTTGCATCCGATAAACGCAGGTTGAGAAGAATCAGACATCCAAATTCCCTCCTGGCAAAAGAGCCAGACGAAACAGTTCAATTCGAATGAGTGAGTTCATATGGGTTTCAAAGAACATCCCAAGCAAGGCCTAGCGGGAGACGAGTTATCGGCGGCCTTCGCGAGACTGGTTACCAGCAGCAGCCAGGAGCCGACAGAATGGATCCGTTTTTATTCCAGGCCACACAAACAAGAAGCAATCCACGCGCTGTTCCTGGGTTCTTCATCCGCAGGGATGCAGGAGGCTGTGCAGAACCGCAGGGTCCCGTCGGGCAGGAGCTGGGGGGAAAGGGCCACTGGATTCTTCTGCTAAACGTCCGTCCTGGAGTTGGGCTTCTGAGAAGAATTGAGGACGATTTGTACAAATTCAGACATTATTCTGTTCCTTCTGTAGGACATTGCGATCTTACTTTCTCCTCCTTATCAGTGGGAAAAAATAAATAAATAAAGAACACAAAACTGAATCCGCCCAGCCGCCTGCGGGTAATTTTATGGGATAAATGGGACGCAGAATATAAAACGTTTTATAAGATGAAATGAGGTGAGACAGGCTGCGATTCAAGTACTTATTTGGGCAAAAACAGCTCTCTATTGTTCCTCGGAAAACACATGAAACCCCAAGAAATGACACGGGGTGATTTTTACTGTGTGCCCGTTTTAGCGCAAAGTAACGTGGAGATGGAGCCGAGGCCCGTGCCCACCCAGGGCCTAGGATGAGCTCTGATGGAGCCGTTGGGAAACGTCCATCTTTCCCATCTATGACACTGGGTTTTGAGGCTCTTGGGAATTAGCTGTTTGCACGGAGAGACGTGGGGGGAAGTGGTTTTTCTCATCCCAGTTTTCTTGATGGAAAGATTTCCAGGAATCTGGCTGACGGGCTCTAGGACACATCTCAATTCAGAAAGAGTCACCCCGGGTGTAGCCAGGCAGCTCCCCTGGAGTGGGTCAGGGCCCGGGCCGGGCTGGCTTCCGACCTCCCCTGCTTTCACACCGGGCCTCCCTCTCCTGGTCCCCGTTTTCCTTCCGATCTGTCTCCTTAGGGAGTGACAATACAGCCACACCATGTCATCGACGTGAGCTTCGGAAAGGCGCGGAGATCACTCGTGTGGTGAATCCACCCTACAGACCGCGCTCCAAATCTGTTTGATCTTCAAGATCAGATCGCATCCAACAAGGCAGTCGATCCTCTGCAAGAACAGGTCTCAACCGTGCATTTGACAACAGAGAGACCAAATTGCTAGAGTCTCACTCCCTGGAAGATCCTTTGGATGTTGCTTTGGTGGCTTGTTAGAGCAAAGAGACAGAATTTAATCACTCTGGCGGTTGCAGGGTCGGGTTATCGAAAACTCCAATTCAGGGTTGTGAGCCAAATCCAGCCCCCACTTCTTTGGGTAAAGAGTGTGTTTTGGGGGATACTGGGGATTGAACTCAGGGCCACTCGACCCCTGAGCCCCGTCCCCAGCCCTATTTTGTATTTTATTAAGATACACGGTCTCCCTGAGTTGCTTAGGGCCTCGCTTTTGCGGAGGCTGGCTTTGAACTAGTGATCCTCCTGCCTCAGCCTCCTGAGCCACTGGGATGACAGGCATAAGCCACTGCACTGGGCTGTGAATAGAGTTTTATTGGGACATAGCCACATGCAGTCCCTTGTAAGGGGTCTGCATCAACAGCTCAGTTGGGGGCAGCAGGTTATATGGCCACCTGCCTCTTTACAGAGAATGTTTGCTGACGGCGGCCTCAGATTCCTGCAGGGTGCAGGTTTCTCTGCTGGTTGGCGTCGGAGGGTGTGGGTCAGTGGTTGGTAGGAGACTTGAGATGCTCTGGTCTGGCTCTGAGGCTCCTCTGACTCCAACGCGGTTCCCACACTTGACTGCAGCCATGGCGAGAACACATGGTCGGCAGGAGCAGGCCAGCCGCCTGCGTTTGATCAGAATCTGCTTTGATCAGGGGGATCTTCCGCCCACCGCTTCCTTGAGTGGCAAAGAGGAGCGCCGAGGACTCGCCTCCTGTTTGTATTTGTCATGTTTCTCCCGAACGGAAACCTTATGAGCGCATTCTCATTTAACGCTCGCTCTCTTATGAACACACGCCTTTTTGGTTATGGTTCTCATTGCCAGATTCAGCCAAGAAAAAGACAGGGTGCTCAGAAAACACGGAACTTCAGATAAACCACAGGCAACGTTTCTGTAGAAGTAGGTCCCGCGAAAAAAGTGATTCAGATTGAACGGACGTCTCGTGCCTCGTCTGCACTCCTACCTGTGACGGAGACGTATGGTGGGTGCACATTCTAGAGTCATGGCGCTCTAGGGCCACACGCCAAAGATGGAGCATTACAGTAAGAAGATCTCCTTTGACAATCGCATGCCCCTGTGCCAGTCTTCAATGCCGATCTCTGAAGAACCAGATCTGTGCAGGCAGGAGATGAGCCCTGATGGAAAGGAATTTTGCTGTGACCTATGTTGATCGACTATCGTACACACTTGCACAAAACCAGAAAAGAGCATTGGAGGCAGGAGTAAGCTCAGTCTATGGTGCAGGACAGGAGCTCAGTAAGCATTGGTTGTATGGTTTCTAAGTGGTGGTCACCAACCAAGGGGGACTGATGGGATTGGGCTAAAACATAAAACACGCTGCTACGTTGCGGCTGCATGATTTCTCCCATGGTTGGCTGAAAACAGCGCATCAGAATGTCAGCGTTTCGGGAGTTGGTTTTTGTTTTTTTAACCGTCATCCTAACCCGGAGTACTCAACTTAGTTTCTTACCGGGCCATTCTCCAGGAGATATGAAGGAAAAAAAAAATTACCCCTCAGATTGCTATCATGCAAGTGTTTAAGGGAGTAGACTTTTTAAAATTTGTTCTAATTAGTTCTACGTGACAGAAGAATGCACTTGGACACAGCCTACGTAAATGGAGTTGAACGTCTCATTCTTCTGGTTGGACATGATGTAGAACCACACTGGTCATGTAGTCATACATGCACACAGGGTCATAATGTCCCATTCATTCTCCTGTCCTTCCTACCCCATACCACTCCCCTCCACCTAAACCAAAGCTCCTCTATTTTCCCTAGCACCTCCCACCTTATTGTGAATTAGCATGCCCATATTACAGAGAACATGTGCCCCTTGGGTTTTTTTTTGAATTGGCTTATTTCACTTAGCATGATATTCTCCAGCTCCATCCTTTAACCTGCAAATGCCACCACTTTATTCTTCTTTAAGGCTGAGTAATATTCCATTGTGTACATATACCACAGTCTCTTTATCCATCATCTGTTGAAGAGTACCTAGCTTGGTTCCATAGCTTGACTGTTGTGAATTGAGCTGCTATAAACATTGATGTGGCTGTGTCCCTGTGGTCTGCTGATTTTTAAGTCCTTTAGCTATAAACCAAGGAGTGGGATACCGGGGTCAAATGGTGGATCCATTCCAAGCTTTCTGAGGATTCTCCATCCTGCTTTGCAGAGTGGTTGCACCAATTTTCAGTCCCAGCAGCAATGCCCGAGTGTGCCTTCTCCCCGACATCCTTGCAGTACTTCTTTATCCTTATCTTTCCAAATTAAACTGAAATACTTTTCCTAAGCGTCACCTTCTCTAGCAGCATGATGTCTTTCTTTCTCCTGGGCCCCACATTATCGACCATCTCTCCGACCACTCATCACTGTCATTTCTATTGATAAGATTGCTTCACCCTGAGCACACCTACGTAACAATATTTTGACCTTAGAGAATAGATTTTGTACCCTTGGCGTGTGGCACGATGCTCCACACAGAGCGGGGTTTTGTGAACACCACTGGGTCTGTGAACACGGGCGTGAGGTATTTTACTTCTCATTCCTTGATGGTTGCATCCGTAAGGCCTCTCTCACAAAGATAATCTCATCCTCTGTCAATCTTCCTCTGACATCTTTTGCAAAGGGCTCTCCACTCAGCCACTTGACATGAAGTCTACATCCAAGTCTGTTTATCTTGCCAAACCTCTCATTCAACTTGCAGGTATAAGGGAGATGACCGCATCCGTGACCTCCCAAGTCGTGGGTGGGCAAGCCGTTTTCAAATCACGCTCCTGAAAAGAAACCTCTCATTTCCTTTTAAATCACTGGGGTTTGAAGTTTTCATTGAAGGCACAGGAGACGTGCCCAAGGTCCAAGATGATCATTAACCATTCAGCTTGAAGGATGCGCCTATCTTTGATGAGCGGGACAAAACGGCTTCATCTTCATACCGATCTCACCACTTTGGAAACGACGGGGTGTGGATCAGAACGCCGTGTTTAGAATCGACATACGTGACACGGACCTGGATGCTGTTCCCATTGTTATGGGATATAATGGAGGTTCGGGGCTGTCTTGGTGGCGTGTCTGCCTGCCCTCTGTGGGGATCATGGCCGTCTCCACCACAGCATATTAAACAGGATGCTCCGGAGGGGGGTCCCCAGGGGTCTTCAGCCAAACGCTTTCCCGAGGGTTTGCAGACAATTTTAACGATATTCAGCTAAACACAGAATCAGATGGTTCTCATATATTTTCAAAAGTCCCCATATGGCTGGAAAGGCCTGCCAGATTTCTCTGTTTTGATAAACAGAGTGGCATTTATTTAAATAAATGAAAAAAGAGCCTCTCCCTCGGGTTTAGGCTCCGGGGCTGGGTGACCGACATCTCTGACGGAGGCCTGGAGCCCGACCCTCTCTCTCCTCTTGGCGATGCTGCTGTATCTGTCACAATCGGCCCAGAGCCACCTCCCAGTCCCCTGGCTTCTCCGGGATTTCAGAAAATTAGACCAAAAGATGACGGCAAGTGTTCTTGGTCTCAGGGGCCCGGTTGACATGGATTTTTTTGGAGAGTGCTTGTTAGTTTGGTCCACGAGGTCTGGCGTGCTCTGAATAGGTCACTCCGTCCACTCTGTGGCCTTCTCAGTATTTGTCTTCGATTCCCACGGACAGGACTTCAAACAGAAAGAAGCCAGTCGAATAGAAAAATCACCCTGCCCCTTGGATGTCATCCTGTTGAAACGTCCTGTGTGCTGGCTGCCTGCGTCGACGCGTCGGTCTATTTGGAGAGCAGGCGAGTATGATTGAACTAAAAATCCTCGTCCTTGAGAAAAATGGGCTATTTTGGTTTTGTTTGGCCTTTTTCCTGCCAGAATCTCTTCATCTCTGAGGATAGCTGTGACAGCTCTGGAGTTCGGGTTACACACAATAATAAACACAAAGCAAGGACATCGTCATCAAGTCGTATGATAAACTGGCTTTCTTTCCTTTTTTTTTTTTTTTTTTTTTGGTAACAAGGATTGAAGTCAGGGGCACTCAACCCCTGAGCCCCATCTCCATCCCTATTTTGGATTTTTATTTAGAGACAGGGTCTCACTGAGTGGCATCCGGCCTCCCTAAGTTGCTGAGGCTGGCTTTGAACTCTCGATCCTCCTGCCTCAGCCTCCTGACCTGCTGGGATGACAGGCGTGCGCCACTGCCCCTGGCTGTGTGACACACTTTCACTCTGGCAATGGCAGGTCTAGAATCTGCCTATTGCTTCCCCCGGTCCTTCTCTGCCTACCTGACAGTCACCGGGAACTCTGGGGCAGAGGCAGAGAGAAGGGCAGGAGTGACCATCTGCAGCTTTGTGCATTAAATGCTCATGTGCGACACTGGGCATCCCCGATGCTGTGGATCCATCAGAGAGGGGCTTTCCACGGAGACTATGATTGACAGAAAGGGAGCATCGCCCACGACGTTGGAGGTTGTTGACGGAAGTCTGCCCTTCATTTAACCCTCTCTCTTTAAACACGGACGGGGCACCTGGGGTTGTGGCTCAGCGGCACAGCACTTGCCTCATAGGTGTGAGGCCCTGGGTTCGACCCTCAGCACCACATAAAAAAATAAATAACTAAACAGAAGTACTGTGTCCATCTGCAACTAAAAATATTAAAAAGAAAAGAACCACAGACGGCAAGCATCATGGAGCCAGGATACGTAGAACTCAGGAAGCGAGGGTCCATCCTGCTAAGCCAAGGGCAGGGCAGGGAATCATCCATAATTCAGATTCGAGCAGGGGATGCGGGGGGCCGTCTAGAGGCCCCACCAGCAGAGCATCATCGGGGGAGAGCGTCCTGCGAGGGATTCATTCTAAGCTAAAGCATCCTCAGAGCTTGGTGACATTGATCCTGTTCTCAGGATTGGTGAAAGGAAACTGGATCCCGGGGATGGCGTGTTGAGTTCACGGCCAGCCTCGGGGACGGACGGGATCATCATCTGGACACTCGCGGAGGAGTCGAGCTGGACCAGCCCTTGCAAACGGGCAGTCGCTCTGCGTTTGTGTTGTCCAAACCCTGCTCTTTGCAAGAAAGGTCTTGTTTGTGACAGGATCCCGGAGGTCAGCCTTGGGAGAGCCAGAAAGAAACATGGAGAAAGGGGACGGAGTCACGCCAGTCATCCACGGAAGAGCATTCAGCCAGAGGCAGACGTCATCCGGCAGAGGGACACACAGGTTCTTTGCTTCCTTAAGCATTTAGAAGGCACCTGCTCTTTAGCAGAGGATTTCCCAGCCAGTCACAGAGCATGCAAAGACGTAAGAGAGTCATCCTGAAGTCTGAGAAGATTCTTAAGAATGTTCAATAGTCATTTTATCAGGCACACTTATTCCAATACACTCTTCACCATCCCCCTTTCCCCCTTTATTTATATATTTTTGATGAAGCTGCCTTTTCCAAAACTCAAAATGTCTTCTCCGAGTTCGTGGAAGTAGCTCAGGGCCACGGCATGTGTGGGCAGCATGCACAAGGTCCTGGGTTCAGTCCCCAGGGTGAAAGCAGAATCAAAATGCTCCTATTATAGCATTATAACCACAAAATGGGAAGGTTTTGCCTTTGACCCGGGGACGCCGTTATTAAAGAACTAGAGACACACAGCTGTAACCAAATCCATGGGCTCGTTCACAGCGAGTGAGAAACTGCAAGTCTGCTGGGGAGAAATTAGTAATTTATGTTGAATCTAAAGGAAGGATGTTGGTCGTTTAGATTTTGTAGAATTAAAAATTATTTTGAAGTTTTTTTTTTTTTTGCTTTTGCTTTGAGGAGGAGGCACCAAATATGTCGTTAAGGGAGCTGTGATTACGAAAACAGAACTCTCAAAAGCAAAGCAAGAAAGGAAAAAAAAAACCCTCCAATGTGAAATAAGAATTAAAAAGGAGGAAATAAATCAGAGATTCGCCACAAAAACACCCATGTGTTTTATCATGAAACGTTCGACAGCCTTGTTGAATGCAAACTGTGGGAATACGTTCCACGGGAAGACGTCTCCAAAGCCTTGGGAAGCTGAAGACCAAAGAGAATTTTCCGCTAATTCAGGGCTGATGTTCGCGATGGTGTTTTGTTGGTTTTGTTATGATGGGAACTGGATCCGTGGTTCATCTTGTCAGAACGACTTAAGAACGAGCAGAGTTGCATTTGAAAAGAAGCAAGTGCAAAGGAGAAATAAATAAAAGTGCAGGAATATTTTATTTATTCTCAAACGAGTTGGATGTGGCAGTGAGCCAAGCCGAAATCCACCCCTGGTATCACTACCACCAACTTCAGTGGGAAGGACCAGCCTGAAGCCAGTTAACCATTTTTATTTTTTTTGGTACCAGGGATTGAACCCAGGGGTGCTTAACCACTGAGCCACATCACCAGCCCTTTGTATGTCTTCTTTAGAGACAGGGCCTCACGAAATTGCATAGGGCCCCGCTAAGTTGCTGAGGCTGGCTTGGAACTCGGGATCCTCCCACCTTGGCCTCCCTAGTCGCTGGGTTTACAGGCGTGCACCACTGTGCCTGGCTCCAGTTAATCTTTCTTTGACGATGAAACAGCAAGTGTCTCCCAGTTGGTATATCTCCCTCAAAATTGCCTGGAAACAACGGCAGATCCCCTACTGACATGTAGGAAAGCGATTCTAACACGCACCTTGAAAAAGCCCAGCTCAGCGAGCAAGCAGCAACGGCTGTCTCTGTCAGTGGAAAAGGATCTCTGATCCAATGGTGTAGGTTTTGCATTAGGGGCAGTGTTTTGACAGAAGCCGTTGGAGTAACCTGCAGTCGACAGAGGCAGCCAGCTGAGCGGGTACCGTGTCTCTATGCCAATCTGTGCTGGTCAGCTATTGACCAAACTACAAGACAAGGACAGCTTAGAGGAGGAAACGTGTCTTTGGGGCCAACAGTTTCCGTCTGGGGTTGGCCAACTCCATCACTGTGAGCCTGAAGTGAGTCAGAACATGATGGTGGAAGGGTGTGGTGGAGGCAACTGGGAAGCAGAGAGAGAGAGAGATAGAGCGAGAGAGAGAGAGAGAGATAGAGCGAGAGAGAGAGAGAGAGAGAGAGAGAGAGGGCGAGCACATGTTAGGAGCTAGGGTCAAGATCTGATCCCCAAGGGTACACCCCCAATGACCTGCTTCCTCCAGTTACAGTCACCCGCCTACAGCCATCACCCAGTAATTTATTCAAATTATTAATCCATCAAATGGATTAATCCACTTCTGAGGTTACACCTCTCATAATCTAACCATTTTATCTCTGACCATTTCTGCATTGCCACATGAATTTTTGGGGGGACACCTCATATCCAAACCATAAAAAAACCATTACTACTTTTATGACACCTTCTAAAAGTCTACCTCCTCACTACATGGAAGACTATTGACTATTGCATATTTAATATTGTATTACTATCATACTGATTATTATACTATATATTATACTAATTATTATACTTATATATTATACTAATTACTATACTTAGAATAAATACTAAGATTGTGTTACTATGCAGAATGCTATTAGAACTGGGGTCCCGAGATGAATTTGGCTTTTTCTTCTCCATTAAAAATAGTAGGCTGGAGATGTAGCACAGTGGTAGAGCGTTCGCCTACCATATGCAAAATCCTGAGCTCCACCCCCAACCCTGCCATAAGAATAATAACAATCATTAAAAATAGAAAGCATACTCTACAAATTAATGAGTCTTCTGCACATGAACAGCAGTGTCCCTTGCAGAACAAGAACTTGGAACAAATGATGATTCAGTCTCTATGTAGCTCAAAGGATCTTAATGACATTTTGTGACATTTTGTTGGCTTATGAGCAAGCCACACCACAGAATGTTCTGCACACGGGGACAAGGACTTGTCAAAGCATCTCTGACAAGTGAGATTTGCCCGTGAGATTATAAATAAAAACAGCTGTACAATCTCAGGCAAGTTACATAAAGCCATGATGAGTCAAATTAAAAAATGAAAACACTTTGCTGAAGTTTAAGCCTCTCGAGCTTCTAAATGTCATTACTTAATGAGGCTTTAGACTAATTGTGAGTCTTTCAGAAGTGGAGCCGCGGGCTTCCAACTTCCATCTCGTTGATTTTAATGTGGTTCTTTTGCTACTATTGTTAAGAAATCAACCAACCACAAAATAATAATACTATCGAGAATAAAATACCTATCAATAGTTATTGCATTATGTAATCAAACACCACTATTTTAAAGTAGGGTCACAAATTGAATGAGTAATGTTGGGAGTCGCCCTGGCTCCAAAGACTAACTTCCCCATCCCCCAAGAAGAGCCGTCCAATGGTAAGCCCTGCTGGCTCACATGATCCTTACCCACCAATCAGAGCCCTGCTGGCTCACATGATCCTTACCCACCAATCAGAGCCCTGCTGACTCACCTGATCCTACCCACCAATCAGACTAGCCCTGCTGGCTCACCTGATCCTTATCCTCCAATCAGAGCCCTGCTGGCTCACATGATCCTTACCCACCAATCAGAGCCCTGCTGGCTCACATGATCCTTACCCACCAATCAGAGCCCTGCTGGCTCACCTGATCCTACCCACCAATCAGACTAGCCCTGCTGGCTCACCTGATCCTTACCCTCCAATCAGAAAGCACCCCATGCCAACTGTCAAACCACCCCTGGCTCTATAAATATGCAGAGCTGTTCCTCAATAACCTGGCATTTGCTCCAAAGACGACAAGCCTTGTTCCTTCTTTCAAGTACTTTCAAGGCAAGTTTGAAAATAGTCAACACAGTATTATCATTTAAATAGAAGCATTTATTACTCAGAGTTCTCTGATAGGTGGTAAACTGATATGGGATCTAAAGGCAAGTGCATCTGGCCATACCTGACTGTCCCCGTTCCCTCTCACAAATCCGTGATTACACTCTATGAAATGAATGAGAACATGTCATGCCTTACAAGTACAGAGTGTATTTATCTAATATTTTATGATAATATATATCATGTATGCTATTTTATCATATGTAACATTCATCCTATAATATATAACAAATATATAACATATATAAGTATAATGTTATTTATGTTTAAATACATCATATATAATATTATATGACACAATTTTATTAATGATATCTATTAGACATATTACAATATATGTAATAGATAATATAATAATTATATATAATGCATTCCCCATCAAATATAATATGTGATATAATAACTATATTATATATGTATCATATATGACATAAATATCTATATTTATGGAAAACTTACATAATAAATATATTTTGAATTTATTATATATTTATAGAATAATTTCTATCACAAATTATATTTTAATTTATATTATAAATAAAGACATTGTAAATATTAAGATTAGAATGATATTTATGTTATAAATATTAAAATCATAATTTATGTCTTTTAGGATTTCTCTAAAACACTTTGAAGGTGTGTTCATTTTGCTTCTCTATCCGGCATCTCCCAAAGCGAGAGGCCCTCCCAGGCCTGTTTCTAAGCGAGGCCTACTAAGCCCTGAATGAAAGGGCACTGTGCGGCTTTGCTTTCTGGAAATGGGAAATTCTGGGAATAAGTGATTCAGGAGTTTTAAGTGGTGTGATGTTCTGAGTACTCTGTAAAAAAAACAAAACAAACAAAAAGTCTTCTTTGTTATCTGGCTCTGCCCTGCCCAGGATTTTCCATTCTTTTTAAAAATATGTATATTTTGGGACTTATAATTGACATATAGTAGTTGCATGACGTCCCCTCTCAATTCCATGCTTATCTGCTTGGGTCTCCAAAGAGATCCTCCTGGGTTCATTGGCATTTTATGATTTTCATTATAAATTTCATTTTATGTTGAAGTGGGTTGTTGGTTTCTTTTTTTAGAACCTTTCATTATCTCTTGAGTTTGTATTCTCCCACTTCTAACTTTTTGAAGGTTTCAGTGCCTAAGCAGTTTGAATCGGCCTCGGTTCTCTGTTTTAGAGCCTGCTTTATCATGCAACTTTAAAATATATACGTATTTTCTCCTGAAATGGGAAAATGTCAAAAACTAATTTAAAAAAAAAAAAAAAGAAAAGAGTCAATCGGATACTAATTTGGAAAACGCAGGTAGAAGGAGAATGGGTGTGTTTTGGAATTGTTTTCTTGTTATTCCTAAAATGTGAGACGTCCTTGGTGCTGGTGTCTGGGCAGGAAGTCATTCAGATGCATCCAGGGAAACTTCCCTTCCTGCTACAAGTTGACATTTTCAGACTTATAGGTCATCTGTTTCCTGAGGCCAGAAAAACACAGAGCATCCATCTTCCCGTGTAATTAAATCAATTCCGAAGGAGTAATCTATCCAGGGCGGTAGACTGTGGCCCGAAACTGGCTACCCAGTTTGGAAGAGTATTCAGGAAAACGAGAGAACACTGATTTTTTTTTTTTAATGTCAGTAAAAAAAAAAAAAGGATCTTGTGATATTTTTCCTATTCAAAGAACTCATTTAATAACACGTGAGCCTTGATTTTCTGGCAACAAGAACAGCCGCTTATATGCTGAAGGTCAAAAACATTTCTTAGTTTTAAGATGGTGGCTGCTAAAGTTGAAAAATTATCAGAGTTTCTGGAAATATTGTAAGTGATATGAAATTCTAGTTTTATGGCATTAAAGATTCGAGGGTTTGGGGCCATCGAGGGGTTTTAAAAGCTCTTTCTTATCATCTTGGCAAGGTGGGGTTTTTTCCCCCTCATTTATTTAACTTATATTTTAGGCATCTGGATACTACAAAATCAGGTAGCAATATCGCATCACTTCCAAACATGCACATCCCCAAAGAATTTCCTCCTTCCCTTATAGATGAAAGGAACAAGAGGTTTGTTTTGTTTGGATCGTGTGTATGGGTTTGTGGGATCACGTTATTGATCGGTGACCACGTGCCTGGAGAGCTGTCTGTCAAACTCAGCGGGAAATTCGCATTCAGATTCTTCCTGGTGACTGGTGTTGCAGGCAGGGAGGCAAAGTTCCAGTCTTGCAGGAAGAAATCCGGTGTGCAACATAAAACCCATAGGTTTAGGCAGAAGGGGACAGTCATCTCAGGCAATGGTGATAAACTTTGTGAACCCCAAGTTCTCAGATCCTCGCCCGGGGCCAAGTCTCCTGAGGAGAACAATCCACGTCTGCTCTGTGGAGTCTCCTGTGCAGGGCCACCAGGACCCCGGGTCTGTCTGCTTCCACGTGATCCATGCCCTGCTAGGCCTCTGGCAGCCCTATCCCTAGAAATACTCCTGATCCCTGGGAACAACTGGTTTCTCAACTTTCTCCTGCCTCTATCTTACCGCTTGTGATACTGGGGGACAACTTTTGCCTTGGTTAGCAACTTCAAAATACCATGGGGTGACTCCGAGGCTCACACGATCTGGACTATTTATAAAGGGCCGATTTCTAGGCCAGCGATCAAGCCTAAGTTGAGCTAGCTTTTGATTCCAATAATACCGGGCGCGTGGGATCATGTTTGCCTGACGCTATTGAAACTTGTCCAGGTGGAAACCTGACTCCGTGGGTCAGCCCATCCCACGAAAATCTGTCTCTGAAACTTGTCCTAAACCACATTCTGTGTCCGACTAATCTCTCCTTAAAGGGATGGATGGAGTGTAGTTGTGTGATCCTCAATTATCCCTAAGAGGTATGAGTTTTATGTTTCTCCTGGTAACGAAAGATATTTGCATTTTGTCATAACACCACTCTTTACGGAATAACCATCATTCCCCTTCAGTGACAGATGTCAAAGAAGATTGGCGTACCAGGTGTTGGTGATGGTGTGAAGAAATTAGGATCCCCTCCTGGAGGGAACATAATATGGTGCAAGCATTTTGAGAATTTTGCAGCATTTTGTCAAAAACTGAAGGATAGAGGGAGTATGGGACTTGACATCTCCCCTTTAGATGTATGCCCAAGAGAACTAGAAACTCAAAAAGAAACTTGTCCAAGAATATTTGTAGCAGGGTATTTGTAGCGCTCAAAACATGGAAACAGCCCCAATGTCTATCAAATGAAGAATACATAAACAAAATCGTGTCTGATCTTAATAGGGAATATTATTCAGTGATGAAAAGGGGATGTTGTCATTCTTTAACACGGATGAACCTTGAAAACATTATGTTAGTACCAGGCACAGAATCTCATGCCTGTATTCACAACAATTATTTCTTAATTTTTGAGACAGGGTTTTGTCTCAAAGATTAAGAAATAAAAAATAAAAAGGGCTGGGAATGTAGTTCAGTGGCAGAGGACACCTGAGTTCAATTCCTAGTACCAAAATTTTTTTAAAAAGCATTATGCTAAGTGAAAGAAGCCAGGTACAAAGGTCATATTTGAATGATTCATTTATATGAAATATGCAGAGAGACAGAAAGTGAATTTGTGTTTTTTAGGTATTGGGAGAAAATAGTGCTTGCTAATTGTTATAAGGGTTCTTCTTGGGGTGATGGAAAGATAAAGGAACTAGGTAGTATGGATCATTGCACACTCTGGAGGCTACACTAAATCACTGAACTGTGCATTTTAAAATGGTGAATGTTATGGTAGGTGAATTATATCTCAATAAAAAAGATGAAGATCTTCAAATAACAAATTTTCCTTTTAAGAATAAGCAATAGTGTGTTTTCCCTAGGTTTCTGTGAAACACTTCAAAAGAGTTTGCAACAAAGGATCGGAAGGTTTGTTGTTGTTGTTCTGTAGTGTATTTTGACAGTAGTGTGTTTTGTCATATGTACATACATGGAGTATAACTTCCCGTTCTTGTGGATGTACGTGATGCGGAGTTTCTCTGGTCGTGTGTTCATCTATGAACATAGGAAAGTTATGTCCCATTCATTCCACAATCTTTCCTATCCCCATATCTCCTCCCTTCCCTTCACTCCCTTTTGTCTAATGCAGTGAATTTCTATTCCTCCCTTATTGTGAGGTAGCATCCGCATATCAGAAGGAACATTCGGCCTTTGGTTTGGGGGATTGGCTTATTTCACTTAACATGATATTCCCCAGTCCCATCTATTTACCTGTAAACGCCATCATTTCATTCTTCTTTAAGGCTGAGTAATATTCCATTGTGTATATATACCACAGTTTCCTTATCCATCTATCTGTTGAAAGGCACCTAGGTTGATTCCATAGCTTAGCTATTGTGAATTGAGCTGCTGTAAACATTGATGTGGCTGTGTCCCTGTGGTCTGCTGATTTTAAGTCCTTTGGGTATAAACCAAGGAGTGGGATAGCTGGGTCAAATGGTGGCTCCTCAAATGAATATTATGAAGAGAAGTGAGAACTGAAAACCAGTGTCAAAACCCCAGTTAACTGAACCGACTTGTGAGTGCTTGAAGAATCAGAGCATTTCAATCATCTAAATGTCCACCACACCAAGTAATGCAAGAAAATGTACAACCATGACCCTGGTGAAGAATATAGCTTTTTCAGGTTGAGTCTTCATGCTGTTTGTCATGTTTTGAAAAACTGTCGAGTTTTTCACGGACATTGAGAAAATCTTCTTCCTTTCCCTCCTCCACTAATGAAAGAGAAAGAAAACAGTGTCCGATGGTGTATGGATCCTGCTCATGCCTTCCTCTGTCTTTAAAGTCAATAGGAATACTATTCCATATTTCACTCCTGTTAGCAGTGGTAACATGTTGCCCTTTAAATGACCTTGTCCAGACTACATTTCCACTTGCTGGTTTTTCAAGCCTGGGGGTGAGGTTAGACCACAAGGCTAGCTTCTCAGCGTCGAGTGCTGCTTGAAAGGATGGGATCCTACTCTGATATTTTCCAATGTTTGTGAGAGTTTTTTTATTAATTTATTCTCAACTTACTTGTGACTTGTGTTATGACATAAAATAAAATTGCAAAGAACTACTTCACCCAGGACCAAGAAGCAATTGCAACACATTAGGTCTATGAACAGGGCACAAAAAGAATGGATTCAACGTTAAAAAAAATGATGATGGTTCCTAGCAGAGTCGTTTGTGTTGGGGGCATTCCAGAAAAGTGAGAATAAACATTTATTCTTTTACTTATCGAATTGTACTAAGCATCTTCCATCTGTTGGACTCCAGGTTTAAAGGATGAAGGAGACAGAACAAGTCCCTGTTTATTGTGGGGCCATCAGTAATTCCCCATGAAGGACCCGCCATCTTGTCAGCAACATGCTGGTTGATCTTCAAGATCGAGTTGTTCCACTTGAGCCCCAAAGTGGAGCCCTGAACAGGCGCCAGGTAAGCGCACTGAGAAAAACGTAGCACATCTATTAACTAGGATCACATGCAGTTAAACCTCAGTAACCAAAACGCCAGGAAACACGAACTACTGGAGAATTGGGGAAAAAAACCTCAAAATGAGCCTGAATCCAAGCCAATATCCACATTTTAGGGATGGGATTTGATCACACTTCTTTCTTTCACTAAACTATTTCCAAGTAAAAGACATTGTAAAAAACAATGCTAAGAAATTCTTAGAAAAAATTGAGATATAAGATACATGTAAAATGTAGGGAGATATTGCACATATATTATCTTTATATCTATAACAATAGAAGTTCTTTTTGGCTTTATGTGTGTCAAGAAGTTTCCTGAGGGTGTTATGGTTTTAATGTCCCAAGAACTCACGTGTTAAAGGCGTGATCCCCAATGCAACAAGATTCAGAGGTGAAAAGATGGATTATAAAGCCTCTGACCTCATCTCCAGTGGATTAATCCATTTGTTGGGTTAATAATTGGATTGTTCTACAGAGAGGTAATGTAGGTGAGCCATGGTTGGAGGAAGTAGGTCACTGGGGATGTGCCCTTGGGGACGATGTCTATCCCTGGCCACTCCCTTTCTCTATCCATCTGCTCTCTAGCAATCAAACAGGTCTTTCCTCCTCTAAGTTGTTCTGTGTAGGTGATTAACCCAGAAGGAAATGTTAGGAGAAGAACCAAGCTCATTGGAATGTTCCGGAGGACCAGCACTCTTTGGCCATGAACGGTTGAAGACCTGGTATCTCATTTGACCCTTTCTTTAGTTTGCAAATTAGGTACCATTGCTACCTCTGTTTTCCACACAGAAGCAGAGAGGTAGGTTTTGGGTCCAGGAGTGACTACTACCAGGCGAAGAAGGGGTCCACCGTTGATCCTGAATAATCATGGCAGACCTGGTCTGGTCTATGTACATTTTTCTTTCACATATGCATGGCGGGTGCTTACGTATTCTTTAAGGACTTGCATCAGATGTGCTACACCTACCTTTTCTGGTAGTTATCACCTGCGGTTTCTGATACGCATGCTCTGTCTCCAGTGGTCTCATTCACTCGGAACACACCCTCGGCTCCTATTCACCTGTTGCTCTTGAGAGCAGAAATTGTATCCTATGCCGTAAACAGGTAAATGACCCGCCAATTGAAAGAATTCACATTGGGCAGTCATTCTCCATGTCTATACAAACATGCAGACTCATTTTATTTGCCTGCTTCAAATATTGTCTTGACATCCATCCTCATTTTCTATGAATTAACTCGACACACTCTATTTTCAAACTTGTACCGATTTTACTGGTCAGATCTCTTTCGACTTAAATCACTTAAAAATGTTGGGTGGAACAAAATCAGACAATTTCCGTAGTTCACGTCTCCTGAACTCTCCATTTCAAGGGGTAAAGTCCACCCAGACGTTTGCCTACCTGTCGGGGCACTCACAGGACACCTGCGTCCATGTCCTGTTAATGCACGTTAAATGCAACCTCCTTACCTTGCTTCGAAGCGTGTCTTACTCCACAGTTCATTTGGTTATTATGAGTCTCTAGCTAGGATCAACGTAAAATATGTGCCAGAGAAAGGTGTCATATGGAGATGCTCTCCACGGACTGGTTACCCAGAAACAAACAAATTATGGGAGCATATGCACCTACGAGTGAGGAAAATCAATTCTTGCTGAGCTGATAAATGTCCACCCTCCAAGAGGGTGTACATTGCCATGAAATCCTAAAGTTGCCATTTTTCTTGATCTGTCACCCACTTATTTCCTCCACGAACTATTCAGGCTTTTAAAATCCGATCTTTTGGTCACTTGCCAAGGGCTTGGCTGCCGGGCACATATGGAGCAAATTATCCAGTGAAAAATACCTCCAATCATTTCAACTATTTGATCAAGTGCACCTGTAAATCTTAAAATGCCTGAAAAGAAACGTCTAAGTAGTGGCTGGATTGCCAGCTACACAAATCTCTCATCGGGCAAGAGAAAGTTCTGGAGTTCTAAATGTCGATTCGGCTTAGGAAATTTCACTGGCTGGGGGCGGTGGGGGGAACGTCTCCAAACTCAAACTTGAAATTCTCATAGCGGGTAACCACTCTTTTTTACGCACATGGATTTCCCTCTTCTCATTTGGAAAACTGTTGGCAATATTTTCTTCTCAGGGTGGGAGGGAAGATATGTCAGAGAAAGGGACCGACAGCTTCCAGGTACCTGTTGTCCTAACCACCAACAAGGACTGGTAGCTCTGGGTTGCACAAACCTGCTGAGGCTGCCTGTTGAATGACTAACTGTGTTGTCAGACTCAGCCTAGTAGAACTTATTGATTAACTGCATGTGTTCATTGCTACCTCATGCCTTTGAGCCTTGATCTCCATCTTCTTTTCCTCCATGCCTCTCCCATCACTACCCCTGGGGGAATTCTTCTCAACTTTCTCTTGAAAGATAGCAACTGTCTTTGGGGTGCAGTCCCCGAGTCTCCCTGGAAGCCACTGAGGGAAACCTTGTATGGATGAGTGACAGATGGATTTTAATATCCTTTACTGCCCTTTCACATTAATGCACTCTTCCAAAGAAGTGAGAATCAGGTCACCAAATACAGCACAACTAAAGAGTCTCATAAAACCAAGCAAAGGCTTGCGGTGCGATTCAGCAGCTGCACTTCTCAATATGTGGGCACAGGAATTAAACGCTTGGGCCCCACGAAACCCTGCGTGTGCATGTTTGAGAATCCTATGCAGTATTTGGGACACACACTAAAATCCATTCATTGTCGGGTCTGGGGTGTAGCCCAGTGGTAGAATGATTGCCTAGCATGCCTGAGGTCCTGGGTCCTAAACCCAGCACCAGAAAAAAAAAAAAATCATCATTTACTTGAAGTTCACCATTAACCAACCATCCTGTTTCATCTGGCAATGGAGAGTTGACATATACCATAAAAGTCATCACTTGGAAATGGTAAATTTAGCAGTTTAATGGCCCTTAGTGTATCCATGAGGGTATGCAGCTATCACCATTATCTAACTACAAAATGTCAACACCTCAGAAACAAATCCCACTGGCTGTCACTCTCCATTCCTCCCTTCTTCCAGACCCTGGCAGACAACAGTCTGCTTTCTGTCTCTGTATTTGGGGATTGGATGACTTTTAATGTTCCCTTGAACTGGAAGATTCTGTTCCTATGAAGGTAACCTGTGGACCTGCTACTGAGGCCCAAGCGGTCATCCCCAGGAATGCAGGAAGGCTTCTTCGTAAACCAAAATCAGGTCAAAGCTATATCCTAAATAGAAATACCTTAGATACTGCCACCTTTAAATGCCTATCACTGTTGTAGCACTGTCTCTTCAAATAACCTGTAATTCTTTTTTTTTTCAGTACCCAGGATCGAACTCAGGGGCACTTGATCAGTGAGCCCCATCCCCAGGCTACTTGGTATTTTATTTAGAGACAGGGTCTCACTGAGTTGCTCAGAGCCTCGCTTTTGCTGAGACTGGTTCGAACTTGAGATTTTCCTGCATCAGGGTCCTGAGCCATTAAGATTATAGGCATGTACCACCGCGCCCTGCACTGACAGTTTATAGTTCCAGTTACAATTTTACATTGAACCCTTGATACACTGACAGTCTATACTGGAGCTAGGCTGTTTTTCTCTCTGACAGCCCCATCCCAAAGTGTGTCTCTGTATTTCCCGGTTTCTCTTCTGTCTCTATCCTTAGAGAGCAAGCTCCCTAGAAGAGAGACGGCTTGGGCTGCAGCTGCATCCCCTGCCTCTCAACAGGAAGACCATGAGGCTCAAGTAGAGACTTTGGATACAACAGGCCAGGCAGAATGTCCACACCACCCTGTGCATGGTTTCTGACCTTCTTTATCACGTCAGAAACACACTTTCATACTTTTTAAAAAATAATTTATAGGATGGAATAATATTAACTGTGTGCAGGGGGGTGGGCAGCCTGGAGGGGGAGGGCAGCCTGGAGGGGGAGGGCAGCCTGGAGGGGGAAGGGCTGCCCCCCCCACTCAGGGCCCTGGTTGGGCCAGACCTGCTGGGAGGAGAGCAGCTGCAGGGGAGAGGCAGAGGGTTTGCATCAGGAGCTGGAAGGTGCAGGAAGGCAGCCCCCTAATCCAGAGGCTGTCAGGTGAGGCAGGAGGCCCCGTAGAGCAGCCCAGGGCAGTGGGGGGCCCTCTCCTCCTTCCTTCCCTGTGACCTGGAGGCCAGAGCTGAGGAATGCAGTGCCCTGCCCTGAAGGCCTACTGTGTGCTGAGTGTGAGACACAGGATGGGCACCCCAGGCTCAGCACCCCACGGCCTGAGGGCCATGTCCGGCCTGGACCACTCACATGGTGACCCTGACTTACACACTTAAGTGTCTGACACAGACAGAGAAGGGTCTGTGATACCTGCAAAGGACCTGCTTTTCCAAACTCAGTCTCCACACATAAGCCTTTTGGAATACAGCCTCTGGCTTTGGGTATCTCAGGTCCGTGGTTAATTTTCTGGATTTTCCCAACAGATGCTACATATCTAAAAAGCTGGGCAGATTTAGCTTCTGTCCCTGTCAGAAAAGCTAGCTGACCCCTAGAGGAGACCATGGTCTCTTATAACACCTGGGTGTCTACGTCTTGTATTTGAACACACCTAGTTATTTCCAAAGCACCTGCATAATGGTTACGTCATCTTCAATGATGCCAATCAGACCTTGCAGCTGACCCACAGCTTTGCTTAGTTACACCTGTGGCCCACTGTAGAGTGCCCAGGAAAGTTTAATTCTTCCTAAAATATATAGACATGGCTTCTTATAGAAATGTACATATTTAATCTGAAATACTGATGAGATTTTGTGTGTGCAGAGCTGGGGCTGGAACCCAGGGCTTCACACTTGCTAGGCCTGAGCTCTCCCACTGAGCTCCATCCTCAGCCCTTGGAAGAATTTCAGATGGCCTATGTTTTGTTAGAAGGGCGGGAAGTAAAAGTCAGGCTTAGGATTTGCCTGATGATGTTCTCCCCCTGAGGTGGGTCCCCATCCCAAAGGATTTTGAGATTTAAAAAAAAGAGAAGGCTGCAGAGTCACAGAGCAGCTGGGGAGCAGGGGGTCCCCTGAGGCCCTGCTGGTGCCAGCTCTGCGGCAGGACAATGGAGGACATGGAAACATTGGTGGCTTTCTCTGTTGGCTGGAGGGGCTACTGTGAAGACAGGGCTGTGGCCCCTAGCAGGGACAGCCCAGGGAGGCTGCTGGACCCCACACTGGGCGGCACAACAAGAAGCCCACCCCAGAGGTCACTGGCCCATGTAGAGAAAGCCTGCTGTGTGTCCTGCCCTGCTGCCCTCTGGCTCTCTCTCACCTGCCCCAGCTCCGTCATCAACGCTGAGAAATGCATGGTGGACAGAGATGAAGGACACTCCCTAGTTTATTTGGATATTCCTAGAATTTCTGCTGAGACCCTCTTTCTCCCTCTCCCCACCCCCCACTCTGTCACAGGGTGTCCTTCTCCTGACCCTGAGGTTTCTAAGGAAGCCTGCTCAGGTATTGGGTGACACCGTCCATTTGATACTGTCTGCTGTCAGCCAGGACATGGGAGTTGGGGGGAAGGAAAAGGGGGTGGGTGGGTGTAGGAGGGGGTCATGTCCCCAGGACCTGGGGTGGGACTTTCCAACTGTGGCAGTTGGAAGGGAATCTCTAGGCCTCCCACTCAGGAGAGGGACTTAGGCCTCACCTGAAGGGACAAGTGTCAAGGAATCTGGGGACACGTGTTCCTGTCCTATTAGAGGAGAATCCCACTGGATGACCTTACTGACAGCTGAAGTAGGAGCCTCTCAAAGAACTCATTATTTTGTGAACCCCACAGCCACTCAAAGAGTAGAGCTTCTAAGGTAAAAAAGATGAATTGTAACACAGAGTCTTTACCTGGGTGTGGTTTTGATTCCACCAATGAAATGTGTGTTCGTGTGTATGTCTGTGTGTGTGTGTGCATGTGTGTGTGTGTATGTATGTGTGTGTGTGTATGTGTACATGCACAGGAATGGGGTAGAGGGGGTGTTGGGGTTGGACCTACATCCATGACTGGAGAGAGCTGTAGCATTTACAGTGAGACCAGAGAGAAGTAACAGAGCCCAAGGTTCAGGACAATCCTACCCTACAGGGGACAGCCTACCCCAAATGCCCACAGTGTCTAATTTTTTTCAATCAGAGGCCAAAGTCCTTCTTCTACGTCACTGACACACAGTGCCCTGTCCATTCAGCTACAAGCTTGGTTTTTGAGTCTCCCCTAGAAGCTCTAGAACTCCCCCTCTCTGTCTCTCAGACCCTGCCGTCCCTCCAGCCCCACTCCAAAGTGTGTTGTGTATTTCCTGGTCTCTCTTCTGCTCTCCCCTGGACACCACCCTCCAGGGGAAGAGGGACTGCTTGGGTTAGAGCTGTGTCCCCTGCCTCTCAACAGGAAGACCACGGAGCTCAAGTTCCAACACTGTGCGGAGAGACTGAATAGAAAGCACACCCAGGCAAAGTGTCTAAGGGACCTGGGCCTGGATTCTGCCCTTCTTTATCACGTCAGATACACAATTTCATAGTTTTTATATCACTTATATAGTGGAATAACATTAACTGTATTAAATAACACAGAATGTATTACAATATGATTACTAATGTGCCCATTAATATTTCAAAATGCTTTAAACAGCTTTATTTAAAAACTATTAATCAAACTCCTACTGAACTGACAACATACAGGCTATGTAAAGGTTCAGATATACACATAAATATGAATTAAAATACATTCTTTATATTTCAAATAATAGTTATATGAACTAATTCCTGCAGATGACATTGTGCTATACAAACTATCTACTTCTAACATTTAATATTGAAAATATGTAAATAAAATTTCTCCTTTTTTGAATGCAACTCAAGATTGGTGGCTTTCCAACAATTTGGTTGTTTGGAAATTGGCTGGAGACACTGTGGATTGGCACAGCTGCCCCTCAGAGACCAGGGAGGCTGCTCCCCCTCCCATGCACAGGACAGCACCAACCACCAGAAGGTCAGGCCCCACCCTCTACAGTGTCCAGCTGGAGAACCTACAGGGGAGAGTCTTGGGAAGAAAGAACAGGACAATCTCTAGGAAAACAAACCTTCACTATTCCCATTACTACTCCATGAAACAAGAAGCAACACTTAACTAAGCAAATGAGAGGCTACCACCCTGGTCAGTCTCTAACCAGGGAGAAGCGGGAGTGGGCGGCCAGGGGTGAGGGGTCAACAGTGTCCTACATTCGGGGCTCCTCAGGTGACACAGAGGAGGGCTGGGGAGTGGCAGACCTGTGAGTCCAAGCAGTGACCAGTCCACTGGTGAGCAAAGCCTCCCCGTGGGGTAGAGCGCAGTCAGTAGGACACGATGGTGACTGTAGGTGTGTATTTGAAAAACAGGCGGCCGTTGGGCCCTCTGGGGGCCGTCAGGGGCTCCATCTGCCTGGCTGGCTTTTGGGGTTCAGGGGGGCTCTTCTGCTGAGGCTGCTGAGCACGGTGGTCAGGCCCGAGGCCCCCGGACTGGGGGGCACCTGCTGCGGGGTCTCCAGCTGCAAGAGCGTGTCCTTGGCCGGTGCAGTGCTTGCACCAGGGGACACAGTGGGCACGGCCAGCCAAGGAGTGGCTGGGGGGCAGGCCCTGCCTGGGTCTCCTGGGCCCTGGGCCGTGGATTCCTGTCGCAGGACCCAGCTGGGGCGCGAAGGGCCGCACCACTCCCTTGCTGACCACAGGAACGAAAGCTGATGGCCGGGGCTCCGGGGTCCTCGGGGGCTCTGGGACCTCACGCTCGGGGCTCTCTGGCTTGGCGACTTGGGGCTTGTTGACCTGGAGTTTGTCGCTGGGCAGCTTGGTGACCTGGGGCTTTGCCATCTGGGGTTCATGGACCTGGGGTCTCTCCAACTGCAGCTTGGAGACCTGGGGCTTGTCGACCTGGGGCTTGGGGACCTCAGGCTCTGGCTTCTCAAACCAGAGAGGACCGTCCACCTTCTTTCTGCCTTTGGGGCCCTTGCTGAGGGCCTGGAGCACCGTGGTCTTGGCGCACGGGTCTGGCATGGGCGCCACGGGAGGGCACTGGTAGCGGGCCCCTGGGCGCTGGGGCGGGTCCATGAGGACGGTGACCGCGCTGCGGGTCCCAGGGCGCCTCTGGACACCCGGAGGCCGGCGCTTGGTGTGGCCGGGGCCAGGAGCGCTCAGCCCCGCCTTCAAGAGCTGCCAGAGAGGGGGCTTGGGCGCCCCGGGCTGGGCAGCCGGGGGGTCCGCTGGCCTGGGGACCCCAGTGTGCTCAGTGCGGGGCCCCGTGCGGGGCAGGGCTCGGGAGAGGACAAAGAAGCCCGGGAAGACGAGGGCAGGGTGGAAGGTCCTCAGGTCCCGGGGACAGCGCCGCGGCCTGGGGCTGGCACACCTGGATTCCTGGGCGCAGCACGACTGTTTGGCGGCCCAGGGACAATTCAGGCACCTCTGCAGGCACCTGGCCAGGTAGCCGCCCATGAGAGCGGGGCTGCGGGGGCTGCTGCAGGGGGCGCGGCCGAGGGATCAGACGCCAGTGGACACTGAGCGAGTGGCCGTTGGTATCCAGGCCAGCAGAGCGCGTGGGGCCCCCGGTGGCTGGAACCCCGCTGCCCCGAGGACTCTAGGACGTCACAGCGCGTGACCCCCTGTCCCCACTGCAGCCCCCGCACACTAGCTCTGGTGGGGGGGCCTTGCTCCTGCTTGACCTGTAGCCCCTGACCTTCTGGGGACCAAACTCCAGTTTCTGCACAGAGCTGTTGTCCCAAGGGCACCTCCACACTGTGAACTGAACGTAGCTGGGCGTGGTGGACCCGCCTGCAGTGACCCCTCCTCAAAAGTCTGAGGCAGGAGGATAGCAAGTTGGAGGCCAGCCTCAGCAGTTACTGAGACCCTAAGCAGGTTAGCAAGACCCTGTCTGTGAACTTAGGGAAAAAGAGAAACGGTTTCCTGGCAATGTTCCTCGGTGGGTACTCAGTCCTTGGTTGGATCCCTCACGTGAGAAAGCCCTAAACAGAGCACCATACACCAGGATGCTCTTTTAGGAAAAAGAGACACCTCCTTTGGTCAGTAGAGGTGATTATGTTTCATTCTCCTTTGATGGATGTTAGCATCAGATTTTTGCAATTTAGCTCTGAGGAAAATAGGGAAACCATCCAGGATTCTGTGTTTTCCCCAGCAGTGTTGATTTTTAGGAACTGTCCTTAATAGTCAGCTGTACACGTTCATACTTGCTTGGCTTCCTCTCTTAGCACCACTTCTGTTTCTCTTCTTTGATTTCTATTGGTGATGTTCCAGTCGGGTGAAGCCAGTTTCCCACTAACGTTTGAAAGCGCTTAACTTGAAAACCTAATTGTCCACCTGTTGTTGGTTAATTTATCGTAGGGCTCATATTTGGAAGTCTGTGGAGGGTGGGTGTCTGTTTTGGAGAACCTTTCACTCCAGGAGCACATGTATGAGACAGTAACTGGGAAGTGCCCAGTGCCAACATGGAAGGGCACAAGGACCAAAACTTGAAGCCAGCCATCAACAACTTTAAATTAGACACCAACTCAGTTCAGATTGATTTACATTGAAAGACTGAATGCTAAGGACCCTAAACAGACTTAATGGGGAAGTGTCACGAGGTTTGTGGTCAGAGGTGGCCCAGTGTTTGGGACTTAGGTGGGTCTGCCAGTGGGTACAAGGGATGAGGTCCCTGACCCTCTCCAATCCTTATGAGGTCATTTTTGCCCAATTACCTATTTACGGAAAGACGCCCTGCTCTGTGAGTGTGAAAAGAGGTTTCTAGAGGAGCCAGACATGGTATGGAAGCAAGTGTGGTTGCATTCCAGTAAAATCTTAGGTACAAAACAGGTGCAGGGTGGGGATGGCCTGTGGCCCTGGTTTGCAGATCTTTGATAAAGAGCTATTAGGATATGCTAGAGATGCAAATATTAAGCATCACCTCGAGTTTGACAGACTTCCATGCATGCAATAGTGGAGATTGAATCTTGGTGCTTCTCTGGCCAAAATATGTCTTCATCACCAGGTGGTGGGTCTGTTGGCCACTAAGTGAGCCAGGCACCTTTAGGGGAAATTCCTAACTGGTCTTCAAAATGGTCTTTCTTTTGCTTTAGCTAAATAAATGTCTTGGAGAATCTTAAAAAGAACCAGCCAAGATCTCAAAGATCTTGGAAGCATTCTTTCTTTCTTTTTTTTTTTTTTTTTAGGTTCCTAGATAATACTTGATTCATTATAATACTGAACTGAGCTTATCCAAACATGTGCACTCCTGCCACGTCTGTGACCCTGAACTGACCATGCCCAGACGTGGTTAGTTCTGCTGCCTTTAAATATCTGTATTTCCCATGTGATCACTTTACAATATCCTCTATGACCCTGAGCTGAGCGTGCACAGAGAGGTGTCCAGCTACTTTTCTCCAACCATCATCCTGTACTGACTGTGTCAGAAATGTACATCCTCACCCAGACATGCTCAGGAATGGGCCCAGCCCCAACAGGAATAGGGTTAGACTCCCAGAATAAAATGTCCATGTTCCTTTTTTTGCGGAGAGCTTTGCTTTATGGGTCACTCCAGGGCTGTCCTTAATCCCTGTAGGTAATACCTCTTCTTCATTCTTTTATGCCTGGTCCTGCCCATTGGCTGTGCCCTCTTCAACAAGTGGATCCGGAGACCTAAACATGGACGCATGAAGGGCGTTCGAATTTAGGGGCTTAAACATGGACATGCGCCTGTGGCACTTCCGGATCTGAGGGCCCAAAGATAGACGTGCACCTGAGGAACTTCTAGATCCGGGGCCCTAAAAATGGACTCATGAGGAACTTCCGAATCCTAGAGTCTCAACATGGACATGCACCAAAGGAACTTCCGGATCCTAGTGCCTAAACATGGACGTGCGCCTGAGGATCTTCCGGATGCTATAGCTCAACATGGAGGACTAAGGAACTTCCAGATTTGAGAGCCCTAAGATGGACGTGTGCCTGAGGAACTTAAGGATCTGGGGGCCTAAAAATGGAAGTGCACCTGAGAAACTTCTGGATCCAGGGGCGTAAACATGGACACCTGAGGCACTTGTGGATCCCAGAGCCTAATCATGGATGCCTGAGGAACTTCCAGACCTGGGGGCTTAAGAATGGACGTGTACCTGAGGAACCTCTGGATCCAGGGACCTAAATATGGACATGCACCCGAGGAACTTCTGCATCCAGGGGCCTAAACATGGACGTGCAACTGAGGAACCTACGGATCCGTGGGCCTAAATATGGATGCCTGAGGATCTTCCGGATCCTGGGGCCTAAACATGGACACCTGAGGAAATTCTGGACCCTAGAGCTTAAACATGGACCTGCACTTGAGGCACTTCCAGATGCTAAGACCTAAACATGATTGTATACCCGAGGAACTTCCAGATGCTATGGCCAAAACATGGATGTGCCCCTGAGGAACTTCTGGATCCGGGGGCCTAAACATGGATGTGCACCTGAGAAACTTCTGGGTCTTTGTGCCTATAAAGGGCAGGTGTGACTCTCAGAAGGGACGTGGCCCAAGAAGGGGAGCTGAGTGTGGGGCCTGTTGGGGGCAGACTGAGCTGTCGCACCCTGAACTTGAATGTGACGGTGGCCTCACTTCCCGGCCTTCCCCTGGGTGTCACTTCCTCCCCTTCCAGGCAGTGCTGGGAGGAGGTGAGACCAGGCACAGGGGCCAGGCCCTGAGGAGGGACACCGTCTTTCTCCTCGCTTAGCCAGGCACCCAGCCTGGCTGGGGACAGGGACGCCTTGTGACGCTGGCTGCCTCCTGCAGCCCTGCCCCAGGACCTCAGGGACCACAGGCCGGGACAGTTGTTGATCCTTCCCTGGCTGCTCACCCTCAGCCCCGGGGTCTGCCCAGGGAGAGCTCTGTCTCCCAGAGGGTCAGGGGCCCCTGTGACCTGCTGCTCCTTACCCAGCGTCACCCTGGGTGAGCAGAGGTCAGCATACCAGACGCTACTGAGAGTGACATCTCCTGGATGGGGGGCTGGGGACTTGGCCTCCGTCCCCAGCCTTGGACACTGCATGATCCCCCCAGAGACAGAAAATAACCCCACACTGCCCAAGACTTATTTTGAAGCTTTGGATTCTGAAATTTCCCTGCTGCCACCTTCTTTGTGAAGCCAGTTTTTCAACAGTGACAATATTCCAGGGGGAAAAAAGCCAGAACATGGAGTCAATCAAACCAAGCTGACACCTCTGGTCCTCCTAGGGAAATGTGGATTGTAAGGAGAACAGCCATTCCCAACTGGTGAAATAGTGATGTTCCCTTGTCCTTATTTTGTGTAAGCAAAATAAATAATCTGATGTTAACTCACCAAATTATTTTTGATGAGCGCTTGGCTCATATGGAATGAAGTGTTACGTGATTTTAAAATTAAATATGAAGCCAATTAGGATTGTTAAGTTACAGTGTTATAATTCTGTTCTTTGATAGCAGAAATAAATAAACCTTTAAAAAAATTTTAAAAAAAGAAGGGGATCCCTTGTACTGGATTGTGAGTTTTCCTAGACAACTCACACACCTTAATAAAGAGGAAACTAAAAAGGACCACCTCCTGGTTCCCTTTGGCTCATGTAGTGAATTCACAAGTTTGCACACTCAGAAATTCTGCTTTGGGATGGAAGGCTTTCCTGCCTCTTCAAGCCAATAGCCCTTGAAGGTGGTTGAGATGCACTGATTCTAGACACACGGGGAGTGTGGTATCAAGTGTTCCTAACACAGCTGTGAGGTTCATATTCTGTGGAAAGTGGGAGGAAGAGGGCAGGTGAGGCTGAGTGGTGGATCCGTCTCTGAGCAGGGGACGGCAGGTGCATTAGGGAGAGTCCGGCTGCAACAGACCCTTTGGCATGGCCTGTGTGTTGTTTCCCTGGGGTGACCTGCCCACTCAATGACCTTGAATGTCAGTAAAGGAGATGCGATACTTAAAATCAGTGAGGTTCATATTTATCACATTTAATTTAAGGATCTGCAATGAGCGTGTGTCACCCTTGGAGAGCCAGTGTGGCCACTGGGATTGAGTGCTGGACAGAGGTACAAACAGGACAGAGGAAATGCACAGGCCCCAGGTCTAACCCATCTCATGGGGTGACACCCTCCATTTGATACTGTCTGCTGTCAGCCAGGACATGGGAGTTGGGGAGAAGGAAAAGGGGTGGGTGGGTACAGGAGGGGTCATGTCCCCAGACCTGGGGTGGGACTTTCCAACTGTGGCAGGTGGAAGAGAATCTCTAGGCCTCCCACTCAGGAGAGGGACTTAGGAGAGACAAGTGTCAAGGAATCTGGGGACACGTGTTCCTGTCCTATTAGAGGAGAATCCCATTGGATGACCTTACTGACAGCTGAAGTAGGAGCCTCTCAAAGAACTCATTATTTTGTGAACCCCACAGCTGCTCAAAGAGTAGAACTTCTATGTTAAAAAGATGAAGAAGTAACACAGAGTGTTTGCCTTGGCATGGTGTTGACTCCACCAAGGAAATGTGTGTTTGTGTGTATGTTTGTTTGTGTGTATGTGTGTGTGTGAGTGTGTGCATGTGTGAATGTTTATGAGTGTGCATATGTGTGTGTGTGCACGTGCACAGGGATGGGGTAGAGGGGGTGTTGGGGTTGGACCTACATCCATGACTGGAGAGAGCTGTAGCATTTACAGTGAGACCAGAGAGAAGTAACAGAGCCCAAGGTTCAAGACAATCCTACCTTAGAGGGGACAGCCACCACAAATGTCCAAAGTGTTTCAATTGTTGCAATCAGAGGTCAAAGTCCTTCTTCTATGTCATTGACACACAGTGCCCTGTCCATTCAGCTACAAGCTTGGTTTTTGAGTCTCCCCTAGAAACTCTAGAACTCCCCCTCTCTGTCTCTCAGACCCTGCCGTCCCTCCAGCCCCACCCCAAAGTGTGTTGTGTATCTCCTGGTCTCTCTTCTGCTCTCCCCTGGACACCACGCTCCAGGGGAAGAGGGACTGCTTGGGTACAGCTGTGTCCCCTGCCTCTCAACAGGAAGACCATGGAGCTCAAGTTCGAATACTGTGTAGAGACTGAATAGAAAGCACACCCAGGCAACGTGTCCAAAGGACCTGGGCCTGGTTTCTGCCCTTCTTTATCACATCAGATACACAATTTGATACTTTGTATATAACTTATATAGTGGAACAATATTAACTGTATTAAACAACACAGAATGTATGGCATTATCACTAGTGATGTGCCAATTAATATTTGAAAATATTTCAACCAGCTTTATTAGTAAATAATTAATTAAATTCTTACTAAATTGGCAACATACAGGCTATGTAAAGGTTCAAATATACACATAAATATGAAATAAAATACATTCTTTATATTTCAAATAATCATTATATGAACTAATTCCTGCAGAAGACATTGTGCTATACAAACTATCTACTTTTAAACCTTTAATATTGAAAATATGTAACTAAAATTTCTCCTTTTTTGAATGCAACTCAAGATTGGTGGCTTTCCAACAATTTGGTTGTTTGGAAATTGGCTGGAGACACTGTGGATTGGCTCAGCTGACCCTCAGAGACCAGGGAGGTTGCTCCCCCTCCCATGCACAGGACAGCACCAACCACCAGAAGGTCAGACCCACCCTCTACAGTGTCCAGCTGGAGACACTACAGGGGAGAGTCTTGGGAAGAAAGAACAGGACAATCTCTAGGAGAACAAACCTTCACTATTCCTATCACTACTCCATGAAATAAGAAGCAACACTTAACTAAGAAATGGGCACGTGGCCACCTCCCTGGTCAGTCTCTTCCCAGGGAGAAGGGGTTGTAGGAGGCCAGGGGTGAGGGGTCAACAGTGTCCTAGATTCGGGGCTCCTCAGGTGACACAGAGGAGGGCTGGGGAGTGGCAGACCTGTGAGTCCAAGCAGTGACCAGTCCCCTGGTGGCCAAGAGCCTCCCCGTGGGGTAGAGCGGAGTCAGTAGGACACGATGGTGACTGTAGGTGTGTATTTGAAAAAGAGGCGGCCGTTGGGCCCTCTGGGGGCCGTCAGGGGCTCCATCTGCCTGGATGGCTTTTGGGGTTCAGGGGGGCTCTTCTGCTGAGGCTGCTGAGCACGGTGGTCAGGCCCGAGGCCCCTGGACTGGGGGGCACCTGCTGCGGGGTCTCCAGCTGCAAGAGCGTGTCCTTGGCCGGTGCAGTGCTTGCACCAGGGGACACAGCGGGCACGGCCAGCCAAGGGGTGGCTGGGGGGCAGGCCCTGCCTGGGTCTCCTGGGCCCTGGGCCGTGGATTCCTGTCGCAGGACCCAGCTGGGGCGCGAAGGGCCGCACCACTCCCTTGCTGACCACAGGAACTAAAGCTGATGGCCGGGGCTCCGGGGTCCTCGGGGGCTCTGGGACCTCACGCTCGGGGCTCTCTGGCTTGTCGACTTGGGGCTTGTTGACCTGGAGTTTGTCGCTGGGCAGCTTGGTGACCTGGGGCTTTGCCATCTGGGGTTCATGGACCTGGGGTCTCTCAAGTTGCAGCTTGGAGACCTGGGTCTTGGTGTCCTGGGGCTTGGAGACCTGGGGCTTGGCGACCTGGGGCTTGGGGACCTCAGGCTCTGGCTTCTCAAACCAGAGAGGACCGTCCACCTTCTTTCTGCCTTTGGGGCCCTTGCTGAGGGCCTGGAGCACCGTGGTCTTGGCGCACGGGTCTGGCATGGGCGCCACGGGAGGGCACTGGTAGCGGGCCCCTGGGCGCTGGGGCGGGTCCATGAGGACGGTGACCGCGCTGCGGGTCCCAGGGCGCCTCTGGACACCCGGAGGCCGGCGCTTGGTGTGGCCGGGGCCAGGAGCGCTCAGCCCCGCCTTCAAGAGCTGCCAGAGAAGGGGCTTGGGCGCCCCGGGCTGGGCAGCTGGGGGGTCCGCTGGCCTGGGGACCCCAGTGTGCTCAGTGCGGGGCCCCGTGAGGGGCAGGGCTCGGGAGAGGACAAAGAAGCCCGGGAAGACGAGGGCAGGATGGAAGGTCCTCAGGTCCCGGGGACAGCGCCGCGGCCTGGGTCTGGCACACCTGGATTCCTGCGCGCAGCACGACTGTTTGGCGGCCCAGGGACAATTCAGGCACCTCTTCAGGCACCTGGCCAGGTAGCCGCCCATGAGAGCGGGGCTGCAGGGGCTGCTGCAGGGGGCGCGGCCGAGGGATCAGACGCCAGTGGACACTGAGCGAGTGGCCGTTGGTATCCAGGCCAGCAGAGCGCGTGGGGCCCCCGGTGGCTGGAACCCCGCTGCCCCGAGGACTCCAGGACGTCACAGCGCGTGACCCCCTTTCCCTACTGCAGCCCCCGCACACTAGCTCTGGTGGGAGGGCCTTGCTCCTGCTTGTCCTGTAGCCCCTGACCTTCCGGGGACCAAACTCCAGTTTCTGCACAGAGCTGTTGTCCCAAGGGCACCTCCACATTGTGAAGTGAACGTAGCTGGGCGTGGTGGACCGGCCTGCAGTGACCCCTCCTCAAAAGTCTGAGGCAGGAGGATAGCAAGTTGGAGGCCAGCCTCAGCAGTTACTGAGACCCTAAGCAGGTTAGCAAGACCCCGTCTGTGAATTTAGGGAGAAATAGAAACGGTTTCCTGGCAATGTTCCTCGGTGGGTACTCAGTCCTTGGTTGGATCCCTCCTGTGAGAAAGCCCTAAACAGAGCACCATGCACCAGGATGCTCTTTTAGGAAAAAGAGACACCTCCTTTGGTCAGTAGAGGTGATTATGTTTCATTCTCCTTTGATGGATGTTAGCATCAGATTTTTGCAATTTAGCTCTTAGGAAAATAGGGAAACCATTCAGGATTCTTGTTTTCCCCAGCAGTGTTGATTTTTAGGAACTTTCCTTAATAGTCAGCTGTACACGTTCATACTTGCTTGGCTTCCTCTCTTAGCACCACTGCTGTTTCTCTTCTTTGATTTCTATTGGTGATGTTCCAGTCGGGTGAGGCCAGTTTCCCACTAATGGTTGAAAGCGCTTAACTTGAAAACCTAACTGTCCACCTGTTGTTGGTTAATTTATCGTAGGGCTCATATTTGGAAGTCTGTGGAGGGTGGGTATCTGTTTTGGAGGACCTTTCACTCTAGGAGCACATGTATGAGACAGTATCTGGGAAGTGCCCAGTGGCAACATTGAAGGGCACAAGGACCAAAACTTGAAGCCAGCCATCAACAACTTTAAATTAGACACCAACTCAGTTCAGATTGATTTACATTGAAAGACTGAATGCTAAGGACCCTAAACAGACTTAATGGGGAAGTGTCACAAGGTTTGAGGTCAGAGGTGGCCCAGTGTTTTGGACTTAGGTGGGTCTGCCAGTGGGTACAAGGGATGAGGTCCCTGACCGTCTCCACTCCTTATGAGGTCATTTTTGCCCAATTACGTATTTAAGGAAAGACGCCCTGCTCTGTGAGTGTGAAAAGAGGTTTCTAGAGGAGCCAGACATGGTATGGAAGCAAGTGTGGTTGCATTCCAGTAAAATCTTAGGTATAAATCAGGTGCAGGATGGGGATGGCCTGTGGCCCTGGTTTGCAGATCTTTGATAAAGAGGGATTAGCATACCTAAAGATGCAAAAAAGAGCACTCACACAAATATTAAGAATCACCTCGAGTTTGACAGACTTTCAAGCATGTAGTATTGGAGATTGAATCCTAGAGCTTCTCAGGCCAAAAATATGTCTTCATCACCAGGTGGTGGGTCTGTTGGCCACTAGGTGAGCCAGGCACCTTTAGGGGAAATTCCTAACAGGTCTTCAAATGGTCTTTCTTTTGCTTTAGCTAAATGTCTTGGAGAATCTTATAAAGAACCAGCCAAGATCTCAAAGATCTCGGGAGCATTCTTTCTTTTTTTTTCCTTTTAGGCTCCTTGATAATACTTGATTCATTATAATACTGAACTGAGCTTATCCAAACATGTGCTCTCGTGCCACGTCTGTGACCCTGAACTGAGCATGCCCAGACGTGGTTAGGTCTGCCGCCTTTAAATATCTGTGTTCCCATCTGATCACTTTACAGTATCCTCTAGGACTGTGACCTGAGCATGCACAGAGAGGTGTCCAGCTACTTTTCTCCAACCATCATCCTGTACTGACTGTATCAGAAATGTACATCCTCACCCAGACATGCTCAGGAATGGGCCCAGTCCCAACATGAATATGGATAGACTCCCAGAATAAAATTTGTATGCTCCTTTGTGGAGAGCGTTGCTTTATAGGTCACTCCAGGGCTGTCCTTAATCCCTGTAGGTGATACCTCTTGTCCATTCTTTTATCCCTGGTCCTGCCCATTGGCTGTGTCCTGTTCAGAGAAGTGGATCTCTTGCACTGGGCTGTGCGTTTTCATAGACAACTATGAGGAAACTAAAAAGGACCAACCTCCTGGTTCCCTTTGGCTCATGTAGTGAATTCACAAGTTTGCACACCCAGAGATTCTGCTTTGGGGTGGTAGGCTTTCCTGCCTCTTCAAACCAATGGCCCTTGAGAGGTGGTTAAGATGCCCTGATTCTAGACCCACGGGGAGTGTGGTATCCAGTGTTCCTAACACAGCTGTGAGGTTCATATTCTGTGGAAAGTGGGAGGAAGAGGGCAGGTGAGGCTGGGTGGGAAAGCCCTCCCTCAGCAGGGGACGGCAGGTGCATTAGGGAGAGTCCACCTGCACAGGAAACTTGGCATGGCCTGTCTGTTGTTTCCCTGGGGTGACTGCACACTGAGGGGCCCATCTCCAGGATCTGATTAAAGGAGACGTGACAGTGAACATAAGTCAGGTTCGTATTGTTTAGATTAAGGATTTTGAATGAGCGCGTGCTGCCCTTGGACAGCCAGTGTGGCCAGTGGGCTTGGAGTGCAGGGCAGAGGATCACACAGGACAGAAGACAAGCCCAGGGCCCAGGTCTGACCCATCTCATTGTCACCACCCCCCGAGGGACAGAATCCTCCCAGTTTCACCCCAAGTCTTTACTAAATAACCCCTTCAGGAGTGAAGATGCTCACAGGGCCCGTTACATTTTGAAGGTGTTTAAAAATCTGTGCTACTGAGAATTCTCCTGCACATCATGAAGACGGTCGCGAAAATGCTGTTTCATGTCTATGTGAAGTTTGTCTTGCTCTTTGCTTTTAAATCCCATACAAACTTCAGTCTTTCACTAGAGAGGTAAGAATTTATTTCTGTATACCTCAAGGCTGAACCACTGATTTTTTACTTGTAGAAATTGAGAGCAGAATTCCATCCACCAGAGCACAGTTCAAGTGTGCCAGGGCTAACGGACAGACGGACACTGTGCATGCCCAAGGTCTGAGGTGTGTCTCTGAGGATACAAGAATGTTTCTTCCACTTTGGCATGAAGTTTGCTTTCTTCTTGTACTCATCATAAATACTAAAAAAATCAAATATTCATGCTATTTTTTCAAGCATACAAATTGGAACTAATTTTTTTTTGGGGGGGGGGCTGGGTACTAGGGATTGAACTCAGGGGCACTCGACCACTGGGCCACATCCTGAGCTCTATTTTGTATTTTATTTAGAGACAGGGCCTCACTGAGTTGCTTAGCTCTCACTAAGTTGCTGAGGCTGGCTTTGAACGTAACCGTCCCGCCTCAGCCTCCCAAGCGGCTGGGATTACAGGTGTGTGCCGTTGTGTCAGCTGTCATTTTTTGACATAGACATACACTGATGACCCCATGACCCCAAGGAAACACCCTGAAGTCTAACTCATGAAAACTCTGTTCTACATACAGCCTCCTCTGAGTCTGCTAGTTTCTCTGCCTTGCTGAATGTTGGGAAGATAGATAGGATCATGTTGTTTTCTCGTTTTCATTTATTTATAGGAATATGTGAATATTCTGAAAAGAGAGAGAGGAAATTAAAACCTTGTTGGAGTCGACAAACATCACTGACATAGTTTGATGAAAAAAAAAATGTCTCTCGGGGAGAATAATGCACAGCACAAGGGTTTTCCCTTGTTCCATGGGGAGAGCGGGCCACACCCAACCTGTGCTTCGGATCTCCCTTTTTTTGGGGACCAGGAAGGGCTCAGAGACCATCAGTCATCGCCCAGCCCAAGACGGATATGTCTCATGACAGGAGCCTGTTCAGGCTCTAGCGAAGAAGTCTGCTTTTCATTCTCCGTGTGTGCCATCCGGGTCATACTTTGCAAAACTTCAGAAACACTCTAATGAAAAACGAATTTGGGTTCTTTGGGAATTCAAAAGGAGCGAGAGGCGTGATTGAAAGCAGATTGTGCAGCGACTGTTGGCTCAAACAGGGAGGTTTCTTTATGGTAAAGCTGTATCGGAAGAGAAGGGGCTTCTGTGGCAAAATTAAAATCCTCCATGACAGCCTTCCAATGCCTTGCTAAACGCTGCTCCTGCTCAGAGAATTTCACAAGTGTTTTGAGTCAAGGGGGAGTTGGGACTCTGTGGCGTGTGATGTGTGCTCCGCAAGATTCAACACAGCATAGCACTGGTCTGCATAAAATAAAAAAGGGAAATGTCTTTGCCTTTAATGCACCTGAGGACAATGAGTGATCTCTCTTCCAAGTGCAACCATACGTGGTGGATCTGATAAAAATCAGCCGTTCTACCACATGCATTCCTACTGGGTGCTCTGTAAGAGTTTTAGGGATGCCCAAAGGAGAATCTTGACCTGAAGACACATGGGGAAAATGAGCAGGTCGTTTAAAAATACAGTCATACGACATTTCTGTCAATGAGGGGCCACATACACAATGGCATTCCCCTAAGAGACAGCTAAGAGTTGTTGGTGTACATTCGCCTTTGTCTACGATGTTTGCGCAACAGGGACATCGTCTAAAAAACCCACCTCTCGCTTGTATCCATGTCAATCAGCAATGTGTGCAGAGCTAAAGCCACCCGTGGCCACATCCTAACTGAAAAGGAGGCTCAATATGGCAGAGGGTGGGTGCACAAGAGCCACGTTAAAATCGAATCTCGAACGGAAATCGCTTTAAAGGCACCATCTTCAAATTCCATATCATCACTGTGGCAGTGCGTATCCCAAACCTCTGGAACCTTTTATGACATGTAAACAGAAAGTGATGTGCGTGTGATGGGTATGATGTGCACAGGGTTGCGGGTGAGCCTAGAACTTGAGATTTCCCGTGCAACATGGCAAGCCCACCTGCCGCAGAGCCCACACACCCCCAGGGTGGAGGCTGGTGGGCAGAGGGAAGGCCTTGCCTTGGCTCCATGGGTGGGCACAGGAAGCAGACAACCAGCCAGAGTGGATCCCAAGGGAGGTGCAAGGGCCTGAGCTGAAATGAAACCAGAGAGAGGCTGGGTGGAGAAATGGCAGCATGCCCGTCTTCCCCCAGGGGCACCCCGGGAAATGCCTCCTGTCAGCTCCTCACCACGTTATCCCCCTCTGGTTCCAGGGGAACCCCAGGATACCCCACCATGACCTGGAGGTCAAAGGGCGACCCAACTTTGTAGGGGCCCATTGGGGACACTCATGGAGTCAGGACACGATGGTGAACTTCTCCCTCCAAAGCAGTGGCAGAGCAGGGACTCCATGCCTTGGAAAAACCCCTGTGACCCATTGTAGGTCCGCCATGATCCTGCTGCTGCTGCATGAGACCTCCCCAGGAAATTCTGAAGCCGTGAAGGTGATAACAACTCCCGGCTGTTGGCGTTAGTCCGCTTGGAGAGATTTGCGGCCCATTGCTTTGGGACCGGTGGCAGGGCAGCACATCATGGCCGGGAGAGCTTGGAAGAAGCCATGATCCCAATAACCTAACTTCCTCCCGCTAGGCTCCACCTCTTAAAGGAACCACATCCCCCAATAGCACCATGGGTTGGGGGCCAGACCTTTAACACACCCCCTTCCCAGGCCATCCCACTGATACATGCAAATTATAGAACAAGACGGTTAAGGTCTCTACTCCCATCCTGTGGTCCTGCGTATCTGGGTCACAAAGCATGCTTGGACCCTCAGGGGAATGACCTTCCCCAGGCAGAACCAAGGTCACCACACTGAGCATCAGACAATAACTATTATCTGTTCTGAGATGTCCCAACCCTGTGGAGAGGCCAGGCTGCCCAGCTGCTGGGAGATCCTTCTTTTCCTCCTAAGCCACCGGGAGTCTGCCGCAGGGTTTTTGTGTTGCAAATGAGGGGGGTTTCTCTTCCTCTCTGAGCTCACAGGCTGCCAGATTTCTCCTGCCATCTCACATCGTGATGTGTAACCTCTACCCCAGGCATGCATAATTTTTAATTCTTTCAGTTCATTCATTTTGTCATTAAATAAGCATTTATCAGGCAGCAGTTACATCCCAGGCGTTGAGCTGAATGATAAGGACACAGAGATAAATTTAGTGTATCTCTTCATATAATTAAAAGCTCGTGATAAATTACTTGGCTGGACAGGACTGCGATGTTACTGTACGTCAGATTATACGGCTTGTAGGCGCCAGGTGATTTATGCTGCAAATCTCACAGGATAATGAAGAGGACCTATAAAACGAGAGCCGTTCTTCCAAACCTGTGGAGCTGAATGATTATTTGGCTTTCTGACGCGGTGGGGCAAGATCAGGATGTCCACTGCCTTCATTTGCTGTCTTTGACCAACCGTGGGAGACAAGTGTTAAAAACTAGAAGAAATAGAATCGTGTATTTCAAGAGCTACCGGGAGAGCAGAGACTATTCCCATTGAAATCAGGAGAAATAATCCGGAAAGGCAATGAAAATATGTCAAAACCCAGCAGGGATTGGTAAAGTAAGGTAAGGCAAAATGAAAACTCAGGAAGCCACCCATGGAGGGAAGAGCCTAGTGGGAGGTGGAATACTATACACCCAGGTCTGTATACTTAGGAGGTGGTGAGGCCCTAAGTATCATAGCCTCTAAGTGCACGACAATTGCAGCCACCTAGAAACATCCGCTCATCCCAGACAGACTCCTAGGAGAGCTTGGGGCGTGGCTTGCAGGATTAGCACCAGATACAGAGAGCGAGGCCAGTACAAGGAACACAGTAGATGGGCAAAGATATCTGTTCCCACAGAGATCTCGTTCTGGGGAGACAGCTCACGGTAAGTGTTCCAGATTATTTAAAAATCATTATTTTATTTCACAAAACAACCATTTTCTTTTATGTTCTTCAGACTGTCAAAGGTGACGAGTTTTGATTTGCATTTCTCTGAGTGTTAGAGATGTTGAACTTTTGTTCATATATTTGTTGATCGATTGTATTTCTTCTTCTGTGAAGTGTCTGTTAGGTTCCTTAGTTCGTGTATTGATTGGATCATTTGTCTTTTTGGTGTTGAGTTTTTTTGAGCTCTTCATATATCCTGGAGATGGGTGTGCTGTCTGAGGTGCAGGTGATAAAGATTTTCTCCCACTCTGTAGGCTCTCTCTTCCTGTTATTGATTGTTTCCTTTGCTGAAAAGAAGCTTTTTAGTTTGAATCCATTTCATTTATTGACTCCTGGTTTTACGTCTTGTGCTTTAGGAGTCTTGTTAAGGAAGTCAGATCCTACCACTCTAAGATTTCATCTCACTCTAATCAGAATGGCAATTATCAAGAATATAAGCAACAATAAATTTTGGTGAGGATATGGGGGAAAAGGTCCACTCATACATTGCCAGTGGGTCTGCAAATTGGTGCAACCACTATGGAAGGCAGTATGGAGATTCCTCAGGAAACTTGGAATGGAACCACCATTTGACCCAGCTATCCCACTCATCACAAATCGCCATATTATAGTGACACAGCCACATCAATGTTTATAGCAGCTGAATACATAATAGCTAAATTATGGAAACAACATAGGTGCCCTTCAACAGATAAAGAAAATGTGGTATATATACATGATGAAATATTACTCAGCCATAAAAAAGAATGAAATGATGGCATTTGCCGGTAAATGGATGGAGCTGGAGACTATCATGCTAAGTGAAATAAGCCAATCCCTCCAAAAAAACAAAGGCCAGATGTTTTCTCTGATATGCAGATGCTTAATTCACAATGGGGAAGAGTAGAGTTACTTTGGCTTAGGCAGAGGGGGGTGAAGGGAGGGGAGGGGTATGGGGTAGGAAGGGCAATAGAATGAATTGGACATTATTGTCCTGTGTGCATATATGACCACGGGACCACTGGGATTCTCCATCATGCACAACCAGAAGAATGGGAAGTTATTCATGTATCATGTGTCAAAGGGCAGTCTACTCTCCTGGAGAGCTAATCAGAACAAATAAGGATGATAATAAAAGGTGATGAGTTCCCCGTGGGGACACAGTCAAGCCCGGGGAAAGGGGATCCCGAGTGTCAGGAACTGGGGTTGGTTTCCAGGTTGAAATGTGGAGGTCAGGGTGGCCTTATAGGAGGTTTAGTGTGAACAAGGGTCTGGTACAGTCAGGTATTTATTACGCATCATCTTTCCCCCAGGGTCTTCCAGACAGAGGATCCCCGGGGGGGCTGCGTCTGGTCACCCCTGGAGGCTATGATGTCAGGGAATTGCAGAACGTTCCTTGGAAGGGGTTTTGGAGAGAGATCGCTCGTCCTGAGGATGTTCACGAGATGCAACATGGCAAATAGCGGGTTATGGACTCCCAATTTTACCCCGTATGCAGGTTGCAGAATACAACAGCCATGTACTATCTGAGTGTCTGCTCACGGAGCAGTTGCTGACGCAAGGGATTCTGGACTGGGAGAGGGATTCCCTCCTCAGGGGACATTTGGCAATGTCAGGAGGCTGTCACAGCCAGAGAGGTGCTGCTGGCCTCCAGTGAGGGGGTGCCAGGGATGCTGCTCAGTATTCTACAGTACACCAGACAGACTCCACAGTCAACAGTGGTTCTGTCCACACGCGTCAAGGGCGCGGACTGAGTAACCACAAGTGACCCTTCTTTGTGCCAAATTCTCATAACTTTTTTCAAGTCTGCCATTGGACTTTAGGAGAAAACTTGCTTGCTCATACTCATCTTTACAGGTGTTAGGATCATCTGGGTGCTTTAAGAAATACTGTTATTTGCCAGGCTCAGCCTGTAATACCAGAGATGGGAGGCTGAGGCCGGAGGATCACACGTTCAAGGCCAGCCTCAGCAACTTAGTAAGACCCTATCTCATAATAAAATATAAAAAAAAGGCTGGGGTTGTGGCTCAGGGGTAGAGCACTCGCCTACCATGCACAAAGAGCACTCGCCTATCATGCACAAAGAGCAGTCACCTAGCATGCACAAAGAGCAGTCACCTAGCATGCACAAAGAGCACTCGCCTATCATGCACAAAGAGCAGTCACCTAGCATGCACAAAGAGCACTTGCCTATCATGCACAAAGAGCAGTCACCTAGCATGCACAAAGTACTGATACCTAAGACATCCAATCCAATTAAGCAAAATGCCTTGTGGTTCGGACATAGATATTCTGGTTGTCCAGTTGTATTATTCTCGTTGGCCTCCTTTTACTTGGACTAAATGAACACAAAAGTCCTCCCCACCCCCTTACCAGGGACGCTCCCTGAATTGGTTGTGGGTTTTGACATAGAAGAGAAGCTGGCTACATTTTCCCTCCCAGGGACGGGTTAGACAATTCAGTAAAAGCAGAAGAAAATTCTCCAAGGCCAGATGGGGGTGTGGACTTCCCACTCGCGGGTTTCTATCATGGCCCTGTTTCAGACGTGCCCCCAGGTGCCCAAGCAGAGACTCCACGCCTGGACCATCGATGGATCTAAGGCCGGCCATGTGACCCTGACAGTTTGTCTGACTGGTGACCCTTTTAGATCTCCTTTATCTCTGTTCGCCCTTGGTCCCCGAGTCAGCCGGGGAGTTGGGATGTTGTCATGACAGTCCTCTAGCGAATAGCTCTCGGAGTCTCCCCCTGAGCCGTTCCCTCTCTCCGGCTTTTTAGCTTCTAATTTCTTCGACTGTGAGATATTGTTTGACCAGGGACTTGAGACAGCTCTGCAAAGCAATCCCGTTCTCCGGATCAACACTTTCCGGTCACCTAAACATTATTTTTTTGTACCTTGCTATCCCCAAGAATAATATTTGATCACTAAGTAATCATTCATCTCTGACTGAGCATCTGAAAAAAAGTGTCATTTTGACTAATTTTTTCAACAAATAATATATTTGATATTGCTGCAGAACAGCTGGACTTTTTGTAACTGGTTAAATAAACATAGAATAAACATAGATATTCTGATAGAATAGATATTCTGATAAACATAGAATAAACATAGAGTAGGGCACTGTTATTTTTACCTCATTTTTTTAAATTTCAAGAATATGGGCCCAGTGCAGTGGTGCACACCTGTAATCCCAGAGGCTCAGGAGGCTGAGGCAGGAGGATCGTGAGTTCAAAGCCAGCCTCAGCAAAAGCAAGGGCTTGAGCAACTCAGTGAGACCCTGTCTCTAAATAAAATACAAAATAGGGCTGGGGACGGGGCTCAGTGGTCGAGTGCCTCCCAGTTCAATCCTTGGTACCCCCTCCCCCACAAAAATATTTCAAGAACATGTAATTGTATAGATTATAATTCATGATCTTTCACATTGTGTCTTTTTCTTGTCATTTCTAAATTGGAAAAAATATACAACTTGTAATGACCTTGAGGCAAATTGTGCCATTAGTAGTCTTTTCTTTCTTTCTTTCTTTGCACTGGGAATTGAACCCAAGGATGATTCACTACGGAGCCAAATCCTCAGACCTATCATTTTTTAATTTTTGAGATAGGGCCTCGCTCAGTTGCTCAGGGTTTCGCTAAGTTGCTGAGGCTGGCCTCCAACTTGTGATCCTCCTGCCTCAGCCTCCCAAATTTCTGGTATTACAGGCGTGCACCACCATGCCCTATCAGTATATTGTCTTTAAGTGGCTAAACAAGGCTTGAAAAGCAAGTAACAACAAATGAAAAATGTTACTGGTCCAAGACCAGCACACACACAAAAACGCAGTGTATGAGAACCTGGATCATGCACACATTTTGCAAGAGTGAAACGTTCAGGTTCATACTGTTGACTGTCCCCGCTCAACGCAGTTACAACTCCACACTTCAAAAACAACATGCTGACCGTTCCTATAGAAAATGACTTTAAAAAAAAAGGCAAATGCTCCCCCACCTGACCGAGTCCATCTAAGTTGAAGTGTGCGTGGGGGCTTAGGCAGACCTCGAGTGAGCCTCATGCAACAGGCTACTTTATCCGCTTTCTAATGTAAGTTTTCTAGGCAAGGTCAGTAAGATAAGGAAGAACATAATGAGTAATGAAGTCCTCATTGCTGAACACGCATCTGCTGCTTTGATCATGGCTTCAGCCCCTTCGTCTGGAAACTTGGGTCCAAGGTCTGCACCCCTGATATATAAAGAGCTTCCTCATGGAGCCTGATTGCTCACCCCAGCCTCCTGATCAGCGCATCTTCATCATGGTCACCTCCCCTGTACAAGGGGGTCACCCGGCCGTAGGCAATCCGCGGCAGGATTTTTTATATTTTCTGTCTTTGGTCAGCTTTTTCACTGCTGTGACTGAAAGACCCGACCAGAACAACGGTAGAGGAGGAAGAGTTGATTTGGGGGCTCACAGTTTCAGAGGTCTCAGTCCGTAGACAGCAGGCTCCATCCTCGGGGCTCAAGGGGAGGCAGGACATCACGGTCGGAGAGGGTGGTGGACGGAAGCAGCTCACATCATGGTCAGCAAGCAGAGAGAGACTCCCCTCTCCAGATTCAAAATATATACCCAAAGCCATGCCCCAATGCCACCTCCTCCAGCCACAGCCACCTGCCTCCAGTTACCACTCAGCTAATCCCCGTGAAGGGATTAATTCACTTACTGGGTGAAGACCCTCATAACCCAATCAGTTCTCCCCTAAAACTTCTTCATTGTCTCACACATGAGCCCTTGGGGGATACCTTACATCCAAACCATGATGTTTACTATTGTAAGGTTTTTCTTTAAGATATACGTCTCTGCAGTGATTTTTTGATTTTGTATGATACTTTGTTATGTGCCTTGCGTATCTGCCCTCCATCAGTGGACATTCTGCCGGTTTGGGGGTCTTGCTAACATGAGCTGTGCAGTTATACATTTGTTCGTGGCTTCTACATTCAACGAGCAATATGGTCCTCTGGGTTGCCCTATGTGAACAGCTGCTGTCTTGAGGTGTAGTCCGACTCTTCTGCAGAGTCACATCATCCATCCATACCCCTTTAGTAAACTGACAAGCCACACTGTGGAGGTTCGTGTTCTCCAAGAACACTTAACTTTCAGCCCAAAGTGAGCATGGTAGAGTATACAGTCACCTCATCAACTTATGTTCAAATAGCATCAAGGCTCATCTTTCCGGAGGTCTCTTTTCTGATCACCAGTGATCCGAATCCTTGGTCGGCTGTGCATGGGGTGAAAATACATTTCCCACCTTGTAGTTACTTTTTTCCTTTCAGATGTCTTTTGCAAAGACAGCGTCTTCATTTTCATAGGATCCAATACATCCAAAGCCCAAGCACGGCCCCTCTCTCTTTTCTCTCTGGATTTCTCAAAGTCACTGCATTCTGCACTTTACTGGGGAGATGGTATTTCTCTGGGACTGCCATCGTCCTTGAAATAACCCCTCATTTGCTTCCTTGTGTCAGATAACGGTTTGAGAATTTCCTTCCTCATTTCTCCAGGTTTTTTTCTGACTCAATCCTGTCATTTAAGGCTTTGTGCATGAAGCTCTTTTGTCGGGGAGGGACCTTGAGGCTCCAGTGTGTGGGACTCTAAGGGCAGGTGCTGGGGCTCACAGGCCTGCCCTGTACTGCCCCCTGCTGGCGGGGACAGCCGGGCTTGTGGGCATGACATCAGCCAAATTGCATTCTGGGACGCAGAGAGTGGGGTGCGGGGTGGTGCACAGCTTGCTGTAACTAGTTTGCAGGCCTTGGAAATGTCTGCTAACTCTCCCACTGTTGGTAAACGCCTATGCCCTTCTTCCGAACCCCCTGAGTAAAAGTTATAGAACTAATACGATTAGGAAACCAAAAAGCAAGACAGTAACTAACACAGGAAACGAGGTTGCAGACTGGAGAGGGAGTAAATGTGTGTGAGTTCCAGACCCAGGCAAAGAGGTTGCTGGACAACTATCAGAAATGGCTCTAAGATGGGCACAGTGTGAAGTCCAGATGGAGATAGAGATGGAGATAGAGACGGGAACAGAGATGCATTAAAATGCAATGATTATAATGATAACAAACCCAAAGAGAGTGAGGATTTGGCAGGGGCAGGAGAGCAGGGCAGTACAAGGATTGAGGTCAGGGGCTCTCTACCCCTGAGCCCCATCCCCAGCCCTATTTTGCATTTTATTTAGAGACAGGGTCTCACTGAGTTCCTTGCAGCCTTACTTTGGTAGAGGCTGGCTTTGAACTCGCGATCCTCCTGCCCCAGCCTCCCGAGCCACCCTGGGATGACAGGAGTGCGCCACCTCGCTCGGCTAGTGCTACGGTTCTATGCAAGAATGGCAAGGAACCCTTCATGCAAGAGAGTATATTTGTTGAAAGCCAAGATGACAAATAAGTCAAGTGCAAAGAGGAGAGAAGGACATCTCAACAACTCAGAGAAGCCAAAGTTGATTGGGGGCTCACGTTTCCAGAGGCCGCCGCCCACAGGTGGCCAGCTGCACTGCTCTGGGCCCAAGGGGAGGCAGAACATCCTGGCTGAAGGGCGGGGCAAAGGGAGCTGCTGTCGTCGTGGCAACCAGGAAACAGGGGGCTATATGTTTCAGCCAGCTTCTGCATCCCTGTGGTCGAAAGACCCGACAAGATCGACTTACGGGAGGCCTAGTTTATTTGGGGCTCGCGTTTTTTCAGAACGTTGTGTTTACCTGGCACTGTTGGGCATGCCTTATGGATCATGGATGCTCTCAACTCAGTCCTTTAGGCATGTTGCCTCAAAATAATCCTGGGGGTGTGCCTCAATGGCGCTGTCTGTTTCGCAAAGGGAAGGTAAGAGAAGACAAGGAATTGGCGGAGATGGCACAGCCCCCCCTTGATACAACTGGAATTCCAACACCATCACACTCCAGGGTCGTATCCGTCACCCTTCCCAGCCACCTTCCTCTGTACCTGTATCGACATCCACATCACGTCTCCTAATCCCTCCGTATCTCAGCGGGCATTAGGATAAAGTCACAACTTTACAATTTTTTGCAGAAATAGCCATTATTTCAGCTAACTTTTTGGACGAAGGGAAGAAGGAATAAAACTCCAATTTTGGGCAAAAACTGTTTTGATTTTTAATAAACAATGCACATGAGTACCTGATTCTCTGAAAATTGAAAAAGGCTTAGATCTCCTTCCTTCCTTCATTTCTTCACCCCCCCCTTCTTTCTTTTCCTCTTCCTGTATAATGCCTGGAAGAGCACTGAACACTACTCTTCTAACATGAAAGAGTTAACCAGCTCTGCAATTACCGCGTTGTTTTGACTGGCTGCTTCTAATTTGGGTGCATGTCTGCCTATTTGGTTGCTCTCAGCTGAACATTTCCTAGCACAGTCCTCTCATATGTAAAGATCATTACGGTATAAATATCAAGATGCTGAAAAGAAATCCCTTGTGGATGAAGACCATCTGATCTCTTGTTCATTGTCCAGAACGGGAGCTACTAATTGTGTGAAGGAAGGGAAAAAGAGCACTCTTGAACACATAGCCATCCCTCCACTTAAACTCTTTTTGAGCAGGAAAGTTGTTACAATGTTACCAAATACCTTCTTCAGAGACTTTAGGAAAAATAGTCCCTTGAGGGATCTCTACTTAAAGACAGTCAGATACCAAAGATGCTATCTTTGGTATCTGACTGTCACACACGAATGATTAATAAAATGTACATTGCTAAGAAAAAAAAAGAACATTGTGACATTGGTGGTCTCTGAAACTCAGGGTCGACATGGAAATAAGAGATGGACTTTCCCAGATCCACAAAACAAAGAGAAGCCGAACAGAAGGGAAGGAAACACTTTTTGACTTCTGAGTCCTTGTGACACCCAATATCCAGCCACAGAGCAGAATATTTTCCAGGTGGTTCAAATTAGCCACCATAGAAAATGCTGGGTGTAAACCAAAATGTGTGTGTGTGTGTGTGTGTGTGTGTGTGTGTGTGTGTGTGTGTGATGTGTATCCTAAGGGAGGTTTTCAGCCCCTGTGGATTTGGAAGAGGAAGCTATTAATCCATGCCTCGGTGATTTCATTCACAGATCCTGTTCACGTGGTCCTGAAGTAGCACCGGGTTCCTCTGAAGTTCTCCGGTGAGCGTATTTCCTCAGTTTCTGGGTCATTATGTTCCCTAACAAGGTCAAGATTGTCGGCTACTTTTTTTTTTTTTTTTTTTTAACCCTGCTTCACCTGGCAAACTTTATTCATGTGTTCTCCTATTTTGCAAAACCCTAAGAAGCTTGCAAAGCTTGAGCTGTTCTGGATTGAAGCTCTCAGACATCTATTCACGGACTGTTTGCCCTGGCTCACTGAATTTCATGGTGGAGTTTGCAAAGCGGGTCAGAACTAGGGGGAAAAAATTGTTGGAAGGAAGTGCTAGTTTTCCTAACTTTGATCAGGGTGTCTGTACGCACACGAGAAAGCGTCCCTAATTTTAAATGCACCCTGGAAGTCATTAAGTTGTTATGAAGGGAAGATAGGGCATGATTGTCCTGGTCAGATATAGATGCCCAAGAGTGGACCGGTTCCTTTCCTTCGCATTTCACCTGTCTGGCCAGCGTGTGGCGCTGTCTCCTATTAAAAGCCGCTCTTGACCTTGCAAATCTTCTCTCCAAATCTCTTGGTATTTATACAGCTCAATGTAAATTTCAAGGGGCTTGAAAACATCAGAGCAGAAAAACCCACTTAAGACTTTGAACAGAACACGGTTTCAATCATTCTGAAGAGCACCTGTAGCTTTCTTTCCATATTTAAGAATGAAACGCAGAATAAAGACATGCTCGTTGGAGTTGTGTTACAAGACAAAGCTAAAAGAAAGCCCCATTTCACAAAATTTTAGGCATGAAGTTTACTGGAAACTGTATCATGCTAAAGAACCCCCTTTTCACTTGAAAATAAGCCACTCAGAAATGACTGAAATGCATTTTTTAGTTAGTTATATCATTTAAGATTTTGTTCAATTTCTGTAAGTTTCTTAAAATTCATTTATGCGTCTCCAAATGTTTGTTTGGGGGTATGCCAGTAATATTTTGGTCTTCTCAAGAACCAAAAATATACAAGTTATTTTTCATATTTTAAACGGCTCCCCACATTTGACTATTAAATAGTATTTCATTTGTGACGATTTGCATGCTTTTTCTTCTCTATCTACAGCTCATATACAATGTCAGACATAGCAACTCTGACAGCCTTATGGTTGCTTCTCCAAGTTGCAATCATTGGAATTTGAGTAAAATTTGGAATTTGAGTGAAACTAGTTGACTTCCTCGTCACTGATTTTACAGGCATCTGATATCCTTTGAAGCCACCTGATTTCAGAAACCCTTCCTTGGTCCAGCCCATGCTGAGCAAAGCACTAAAAACACCAGATGCCACCACATGTGTTAAAAGTGACAAATTCCCCTGGCGAGGCGCTGGGAGGGGTAACAGTCCTCCTGCACGGAACTCTGAAACATGGGACCGTGCATTCCGATAATGTTGCATGTTTTAGTTATTATTTTAGTCACAACTGCAGCCAGGTGTCAATCGGGAGTCCCAAGTTTGCCTAGAATACGCTTTTGGTCTCACTGCAGAACAAGCTCCAAGACAAATTTAACACCAACTGACAGTGACCCCCGATGAGCAGGTGGATGAGGTCAGGAGAGAAATTCTTGAACAGTAGCCGGAGTTTGAAACCATAGGATTTGACAATCCTTGGTATCTTTTTTTTTTTTTTTTTTTCAAGAAAAGTTTAAAATGTCTTTAAAATATTCTTTAAAGTGCAAAAGTAATTAAAAGAACCACGCATTCCTGATCATTTGTAAAAAATCTTAATAGACATCCAGGTGATTAATAAAAAATGAGACCCTTTCACTGGGCTGTGATTACACTTTTATAATCTTGTTAAAGGGGGAAACTATGTTTTGTGATAAGATCATCCCCACACAGAGCATCCAGCCTTGCAAGGTGATGAAAGAAAGCAGATGATTGACAGCGAGTGCGTGTTCCTTCGTGAGAACTAGAGTATATATCCAGTGATCCTATGT